>NC_038246.2:50348990-50380015 GCF_000004515.6 Glycine max
GAGTAAATATATTCATCACATTGGTGATTAAAATTCTTAAAACCAATCAACAAATATTGGTTAGGAAAAATAAAATAATTAGTTTTGTTCTTAGGACCAGATTAGTTCTAAAAAAAAGCGTGAGATATAGAGAGAGTGGAGAGTGGAATAGTAACTGCATAATTAATATTATATTATTAAAGCAAAACAAAAATGTTACATTAAACCTTAATTCCGGCCGTTAATGTGAAATGACTTATGGCAGTTTCTTTCCTGTGAAAATTGAAATGGTAGTTATGAATAATTAAAATAAAAGATAATCATGTCCATGAATATTTTGAATAGTTTTTAATTTTATTTAAAAATTATAATTTTTTGCAGTAATTATATAATAAATAACATTAATATGAGAAATTTTATTAATCAATAAATGAAATTTTACATTTACATTTTAAAAATGAATAATTATTTTAAAAATTAATCATGAGTAATTAAAAATAAAACAATACTTTAAAAATATAAGTTTTAATGTTATTAATATATATGTGCAGTAATTTTTTATAACCTTTTAATTATTTAACGATTATTATCCTTAGAATAATAGTTAAAAAGATGATTTTGAAAATAATTTTGAATTTATGATTATATTTAAGGATACATTTTTTCAAATATATAAAAAATAATAATTATTTTTTTCTTATTCTATTTAATAATTATATAATTTATCAATTTTTTATAAAGATATAATTTCTATTAAATAAATTTCATAAAATTTTGTAAATAATTGTTAAATTTTAAAATTAAATAATTATTTTAATAGTAAATAACCATTTATTAAAATTAATACAATATTACCTCTTTATTTCTATTTAATAAATATATAGAGGATAATAATAATAATAATAATAATACTGAATTATTATTTTAACATTTTATTAATCCTCCATTAGAATAGAACAATTATTTACTTTCGTTAATTTATAAAAGTAAATAAATATTTTTAAAATATTTTTTATTTTTAGATTGATATTACATTATTTCCTATTTTATTAGTTTTCTCTATTTCTATTTAATAAATATACAAAAAATAATAATGATAATAATAGTTAATCATTATTTTTTCATTAACTTTATATCACTTTAAATCATATTAATGATTATTGAGAAATTGAAGTTTCTAACTGTTTAAAAATGTTGAAGTGAATGTTATATATTTAAATGGGATCAAAGTTATTATTAATTAGTTAAATTTCGATCTCACGACTCTAAAATAAGACACTAATAAAATTAATTAATGAAATGAGAATCACATGAAAAACAATATAAAAAATAGGAAGAAGAACAGAAGAAACATGTAGCAAAAGTCTAAAAAATAAGAAGAAACACACGAAAAATAATATACAATAAAAAGAATCTACAAAAAGTAAGAGATTTTTCTTTTTGCCTGCCTCGTTGTTTGCTTGTTTTCTCTCTTTGGATCAAAGTCAGTTTTTCCTCTTTATTTTTATGTTGTCCATGTTTAGATCAAACATTATAATAATATCTATATAAAAAAAAAGACATTTATTCAATAAATAAAGGTTGCTACTCAATTTTAGAGATAATGATGAATGTTCAGTATTTGTGTTCACCAACTATGGAATCTTTTTTCATAAATTCAAATATGTATCTACACAGATAAAACAAAAATTATTAATGTATATCAACGGGTTGTTGTGAAACTAAAATTTTAATATGATAAGTCAAAATTATTGAAGTGAAGATTATATGATTAAATAATATCAATACAGTTGTTAAGTTAAAATTTAGATCCCATAATTTTAAAACCTTCTAATGAAGTATATACTAACCATTTATTTTACACAAAACTACCAAATTTCTATAACCACTCACTAGAGTCCCGCCGTCCATGCACAATCTTTGCTCTTTAGAAACATGGATCTCCATCAAAATTCATAGGCTCTGTATATATAGCGAAACCGTCACTTTCATGTTGGAACTTTGTGTGCCTATTTTTTTTATATAAGTCATCAAACATTAATACCACCCACCCATCGTGGCTTTAGTTAGAATGGATAAGCTTGATTGTTACTTCTAATAATTAACTGAGTCAGTTTTAAAGAAAATTGCAACGAAAAGATTTAATTTGCATGAGGAAGTAGTTTCCATCATTTTCAATCTGCACAAGGTAGTAGCATTTTTTAGATGTACGTTGAAGAGATATTAATTGGTTTATTTATGTTTTAATATTTTTTTTCCTTTCCTTATTTTGTAGCTCCTCAGTCCCTTGACCTTTACAAACTCCATTGTTATATATGAACTCCAACGACTTACAAGATGGAAGACTATTACTGTCTTTTAATCAATATGAAGTTTCTTGATAATTATTCTCTGTATTTGACTCATGCCTATGATCTGCATCCCTCTCATCATCTAATTTCCAACAAGCACTAATTCCCCACTCACATCCTCTTTTCCAATTAGATTGAGTCGTCCCTTAATTCTTATTCCTAACGCAACAAATTAATCTATAGCTAGTCATTATAGATTTATATTGTAGTTGGCCAGTGGCATTTTTTCTCTCTTGGTAATCAATGACAACAGTTCCCTCGCATTTTTTAAAAAATAAAATGTCACCAGTTCCCTCTTTGTTGATTGTCCTGGACAACATAGCCACCAAACCCAATTCCAAATGTATGAACTTCAGCCTTTCTTATATTAATCACTTTGTTCTTTACTATTAGGTTTTTTTTATATATAAATTATGATTATGTTATTGTCTCGCAATAAAACCCATTTTTGCCTCAACATCAATATATTGCCTTTTTTTTTTCTTCAATCGGTAGTAATGTGCAACAAATACTTTTGTCTCAATGTCAGCTTTTGGATTATACGTACTCATGAAACGTAGTAATGCTCTTAAGAGGAAATTAAAAGATTAATAAAAAAAAGAGGGAAACAACAAAGCAAACGTGTTTTAAAAAAGAATTAAATATTCAAAATAAAAATAGTCTTTCAAAAATGAAAACTGAAAATATTTTCAGAAAACTAAACAGTCCTGTTTTGAAGTAGAATTTTAGGTTGAAAAAAATAATGAATATGAATAGAATTTTAAACTAAAGTATTGATTAAATTTCGAATTAAATAAATATTGTTATTTTAATATATATATATATTGATGTTGCCTATTGTGTTGGGAAATATTCATGGTTAGAAGTAAGGTGGTGGGAGTATTGTAAGGATTGTAATGGTTAAGTCAGTTACAAACCTAAAAGAATATAAGTAAGGAAATAAATATTAAAAAGTACAATTTGATATAATTTATATGAGAGTGTCCATTATGATTTGTGAGAGAGTGACTTATTCTTGTTAAGCTATGATTTAGGTAACTTTATAAGGATATTTGTGAGAGACTAAAATTAAACTGTAAAGTTCAGGGACAAATTATTAAGTTATAAATTTTAAAGATTAAATTCATATTAATCTGTACAAAATGATTTAATTGTCGTGTATATGACATTACACCTGTAGGGACACAAATAATAGTTTATTCAAAGAAAAGTAAGAATCTTAGACATAAGATTGTATGACACGTGGGATCATGACATACGGGAACGTGAAAAATCAGATTTAAACAGCAAATCAGCAAGTATGTCACTAGAAACAGGTCATTAATTAATGGGATTCATGTATTTTCTGTTTAGAATTTAATTTCAAATATTGAAATTCAATCAATTAGTCTAATTTTATTTTAATAAATAATTATTAATCCTAAATACATATTTTTTATTTTTTTATAGAAAAATTACTTTATATAAAATTCTTTTATATTCTCATACTCAAAATCATAATAAAAATTAGATTAAGAAAATTGATTTTTAGGCATGCAATAAGTATAGACGACTAGAGGAGGAAGGCGGGTGTTACGTTATAAGAATTATGGTTTGATGATGTGAATGCAATAAAAGTTTCTTCTTTTTTATGTTTTTCACGCGACGACTTTGGTCCTTCACCGGGCGATTGCAACCTTGAAGGACTTTTCCAACCTTTTGGCGCAGAAAAGAGATAGAAGAAGAAGAAAACGTCCCTGGATGGCCTTAGAACCACATTTTATTTGTGGTGCGAGGATGCATGGTCTAAGGAATTCCTTATGGTCAAAAGAAAAAAGATGTACAAAATAGGTTGTTGGGACCATTCGCATTGACATTGTATACGTAAAATGATGGAAGTCTACAGTCAAGTCTTTATTATGTGGCCTAAATCATTTTTATAATTATATACTCACTTTCCTTGAAGTTTAATTGCTTGTACTCAAACTTTTTTTTTCCCATTTGGCACGTTTGCGTAACTTATGCAATTTCTTATTCAATAAAAGTAATGAACTATAGGAATATAAAATGGAAAATGGATTCTCGATCTCCTTCGAATTTATCACTACATGAGATTCTACGTTTTATTTAATGAATTTTATCAAATATAATATACGCTAACATATAATCTTGGTCTCTTATTTTATTCAATTTGCAATTTCAATCTCCCATTTTAAAATAGTGATATTTAGTATTTCTTCAATTTTTAAAAATTAATAATTTTAGTTCAAATTTTAATTTTACATATATTTTATTTATTTTATTTTGATATAATTAAATCTTAGACCTAACATATTTATTTAAGGTATCATAAAAATAATTTAATCAACTAAAATATAAAAATAATATAGACAAAATTGATCATCATACCAAAATTTATTGTGAAATCAAAGATGTACTTGCCTATAATATATTTATAGTTTAAAGTTGAAGTTTAAAAGAATCCTACAATAAAAAAAATAAAATTCACATTGTCATTTTACAGTAGTTTCTCAAAAAATTAATATAGTAATTAATGAGGCAGTGACATTTTTGTTATAGTGATGTATAATATACTTTCTACGTTTGATTATGATGAATCATTCTAGAAATTTTTTTCACCAGTTTAGTTTATTAGCAATTAATTTTAAAATGTGAACGTTTTTCAATCCTTTTTAAATTTCAGACCAGACTTTCTAAATTAATATTTATTTTATATGATGCCGAAAATAACACTTCTGTGTCGGTTCCCATTACAACGTCCATATAGAAAGCAACTTTCTAGACCATGCTTCTTTAAGAGTTTTGTAATCCATTGGGACAAAGCCGAACATACATTGAGTGAAATAACACAGTGGAGTCTATAAATGAGAAAATAAGGGAGCGTATCATAACATGTGATTTAATTTGTAATTAATTTATAATTTATAATATATATACATATATACGTGTGTTGTTTATTTTCATAGAATAAATGGCTACTGGTTGCTTTGATACTAAAGCGTTGTCACTTTAGTCCTTGGATTGAAAAATAAAATAAAAAATCCATAAAAGTGTAACTCAATAATCAAATTAGTCCATTTTTTTAAAAAAAAAGCGATTCAAGTGTTAATATTAACATATATTTAAGGAATTAAAATGAAAATATTCAATAGTTAAGTTTAGAGACTTATTTGAATTATAAGAAAAAGAATTATTTGATATTCTAGAGACTTATTTAACATATTTTTTGGGTTTTTGTTTAATAAAAAAAATTCTACATCAATTGTTATTAGAATCGATGAAAGAATGACCTGTATATTTATTCTTCCCTTAATTGATGTATAAAGTGGACACTTTTAATAATATTTCTTGCTACAATTAATGTAAACACTATTTCTATATCGATTTAAAAATTGGTCTAGAAAGTACGAACTTTTTACATCGTTTGATTTCACATAGAAAGTTGAAAACACAGTGAAAAAACTTGCTTTTACTAGTGGAATAAACAATGAAGTCATAATAACACTTGACCATGTCATTTTTTTATATAGGAGAGAATTTGCACCCAAAAATTTAAAATCTATTATTTTTGTCTTGAAAAATTAAAAACTATACTAATTTAATAAAAATTTAAATATATTTTTAGTCCATTAAATTTGAGTTTTATCTTTGTTTTAGTTTTCCAAAATTAAAAGTTATATTTTTTTAGTTTTTTTAAATCTACAAAATATATTTTAGTCCCTCTTGTGATAATTTTTTTTTCATAAATTGTGCATTCAAACGGTAAAAAAAAATCAAGAAAGACCAAAAAAATAATTCATGAATTCAAGGAAATAAAAAACACATTTTTTTTAATTTGAAAGACTAAAAAATGACTAAAACATATTTAAGCCTATTTGATAAAACTTAATACCATTAAAAATTTTAAAAAATTATTATTTTCGTCAATTTTTATAAGACTCTTTTAATTGATTCACATTCTTAAAAAATTAGTTAATTTAATTAATATAATATTTAAATTTGTGAATGATTTATAATGTTATTCCAAAATTATCTTTAGTTTTTTTAATTAATCAACTTTCTCTTCCCACTTAATTTTAAAAAAATCAAAATAAATACTATCAAGATCTATACATGAAATAAATAATTCTCTATTTTTTTTTTTATCTCCTCTTTGGTTCTCATCACATTATTTATTACATTTATTAATTTTTCTCTCTATTTTTTTTTCCGTCCCTCTCTTCTTTCATCATACACCTAAAACTGGGATTTTCATTTAACATTTTCGTTAAATTATGTACCAAAATGATAGTGAACAGAACGATTCTCCTAAGCAAAGGGGGTTACAAACTGCCTCGTCCCCAAAGCTAGTTGAAGGGGAGAAGATTGTCCAAATCAGATCATATAAGAAGTACAAAGCGTTATGCATGTCTCAATTAAAGTTATTTACATGCATCATGCATATATAATTAAGTGCATAAATATTCCTTATTTTAATTTGTAGCCTTTGTATATATACATCATGTAATATGTAGTTTCCTTTTCTGGTTAATATTGAGTTACACATTAGTGGAGTAGTTGAGGTTTGAGAGAATATACTATCCAAAACGAATGAAAAACTTTAGCAAGGTAGTTAAGGTTTTGTACGCCATCTTGGATCATGCAATATGCTCCTGCCATCATCACCAACTCATCTATATCTTTCAATTCACCTTTCTTTCCTCATTTCTCGTTTCTCTTTTTTAACAGACCACAAGGCAAAAGAATTATTTCATTGCAAAAATCCCTCCCTCTCTCTCATTCACCCTCTGCAGTTCACCTACCATAGTAACAGCCACATTATACGCTCCAATATTTTTATATATATAAAGATATTGCTATGATTATATTATGATATATAAAGAAGGAAGGAACCGGGTGTGTGCTTTCGATATTGTTTGCATCTTCCTTTCTTCCTAGGCACTGATACAAGGAACTTTGAGTTTGCTGAGATGGGACTTTCGGCATAAGGTGGATATGATTCAAACTTTTGGGTTATGATGGTGCAGTTAACTGTTGCTATCAACTAAGTTTTTTTATGGATATCAGTTTTTGTTTCTTCTGCTACTTCTGGTCTGTTTGTTCTTCAATTTTGCTCTTGCTTTTCTTGCTTTTAGTCAAAGGAAGTAACCATTGCCACTTTGCTTTTGCGAGCTCAAAGAGGAAGTTCCACTATCATCATCCAGGTCTATATATCTCATTAGTTTTCTATTTATGGGGGTATTTTCGTGGATGCATGTGGGTGCTTCAAAAGTGCACGGGATATGTGTATATATATAAGCATATCAAGTACGATATAATATATAGCGTCACAAGAACAAATCTTTACCATATTCTATGACTGACAAATTCTTACTAGCTAGATATGCATTATCATTCAGTACATTACATTATACACACACAAAAAAAAATATGAGACATAAGATCAGAAATATCAGTATTTGATATCTGACAAACTCTTGATTGGTTTAGTACCTGGTTTTGTGTCGGCTAGCTAGCGATTCTCAGCATCAATATTTGGCATTTTACCAATTATTAATTTCAGGTGAGATGAACATCAGCATGCAACACTTAGTAGAGAGACTAAGACCCCTCGTGGGTTTGAACGGATGGGACTATTGCATCTACTGGAAATTGAGTGAAGACCAAAGGTTATGCATAATTAACTAATAATCATTATTCATGTTTTTCTCTGTCTCTCCTTAATTGTGTTAAAATGTGATGGTTGCACTTGCTCTAGGTTTCTTGAGTGGTTGGGATGCTGTTGTGCTGGCACTGAAAGCAATCAAAATGCTGGGGAAGAACATCTTTTCCCTGTCTCTTCTGTGGCTTCATGCAGAGATATCACTTATCCACACCCCAGAACAAAGCCCTGTGATCTTCTTTCACAGCTTTCCACTTGCATACCCATAGATAATTCTGGGTATGTATATATATATATATATATTATAATATTTCCCTTCCCTTTATCTACAATTGAAATATTAATTTATGCCACAATTAATTAACAGGATTCATGCACAGACCCTATTAACAAACCAACCCAACTGGGTGAACTATTCCAATGGCATGGATCCTAACATTTTGGAAGTAAGTCAATTTTCTCCACGTTAATATCCTTTATTTTTTCACTTCATCTATGAGGTGCAAAACGAATTTAACCTTTTTCATCTATTCCATATATATATATATATATATATATATATATATATATATATATATATATATATATATATATATATATATATATATATATTAATGAGTACTGATTTATTTTGCAGGAAACAATTGGGACCCAGGTTTTGATTTCGGTGCCGGGTGGACTAGTTGAGCTGTTTGTAACTAAACAAGTAATGTCATGACATATATTAATATATATGTTCTTGTAGCTAGGGAGCATTTATAATACATTAAACTTACTTTCTCTCTTTTTATATATTTGTCGCAGGTGTCTGAAGATCATCAACTAATAGATTTTGTGACAAACCAGTGCATTGAAGCCGTGAACCACTCAATGAGCTTCAACATTGACGTGAGCAACATGCAATCAAACCCACTTATACAAGATGAAAACGAAGGGAACAACAACAGGAACAATAATCACTTATTCCATCCATCAGAACATGTCATCACTGATATGGACCACCGCAATATTGGTCTGTGTAATTCTCAACTGAACTTCATGCAGCAGTTCAACTACAACCAGCACAACAGAATGAAGAGCGATGCTGCTTTCTCTGAAGAATACCAAGCTGGTAATTCCTTCCTTCACGACGAGCAAACCAACCCAGAAGATGATCAGGAGCCTGGGCATGAGCATGACACGTATCAGAAAAGCCTCATGACAACAGATTCACAATACGTGGAGGCAAAAGATCAGAAGCAAGAGGAAGACAAGGACTTGATGAAAAACGTTGTTGGCAGATCAGATTCAATGTCAGATTGCAGTGACCAGAACGAAGAAGAGGAATTAGATGGAAAGTATAGGAGGAGGAATGGAAAAGGGAACCAATCCAAGAACCTTGTGGCTGAAAGAAAGAGAAGGAAGAAACTCAATGATAGGCTATATAACCTTCGTTCTTTGGTTCCTAGGATCTCTAAGCTGGATAGGGCATCCATTCTTGGAGATGCCATTGAGTATGTGAAGGATTTGCAGAAGCAAGTGAAGGAGCTCCAAGATGAGCTTGAGGAGAATGCAGACACTGAAAGCAACTGCATGAATATTGGTGTAGGTGCTGAACTTGGGCCAAATGCTGAACATGATAAGGCCCAAACTGGGTTGCATGTGGGAACATCAGGGAATGGATATGTCTCCAAACAAAAGCAGGAAGGTGCTACTGTCATTGATAAGCAGACCCAGCAGATGGAGGTACCTCTGTCTCTCTCTCTCTATATGTATCCTATCTTAAATTATTGTATGGTCTAAGACCATCAAATGTCCATAATTATGATTAATCTTCAGTGACACGTAGCCGAGTTTATTAATTTACAAAAAAAAATCAATAATAAATAAAACTAGGGTAAATGTCACGAAGAGATTAGTCATGGCCATAATTCCATAAACATTGATAGTTTTGGACAATACAATAATTTTTGCTTACCTTTTGTTTTAGTTTAGACATGCATGAGTGGTGCTGTATTGTTTGTGCACAAATATATTGTGGTTTTGTGACTTGAATTTTTAAGTGCAAATTTGCTTATTGAAATGCAGCCGCAAGTGGAAGTGGCTCTGATAGATGAGAATGAGTATTTTGTGAAGGTTTTCTGTGAGCACAGGCCTGGTGGGTTTGTGAAATTGATGGAAGCGTTGAACACTATTGGCATGGATGTAGTGCATGCCACGGTAACCAGCCACACGGGACTCGTCTCAAATGTTTTTAAAGTGGAAGTAAGATATGATATATAGCATCTTCTAACTCTACAATTAAGTCTATATATTTTGCACTAGTGATATCGACATGTCAATTCATACACATACATTGAATTAATTGGTTGATGACAATGGTTATTATTCACTTTTTCTTTTACTTTTTTGCGGGTGCTGAACAGAAAAAGGATAATGAAACGGTTGAGGCTGAAGATGTAAGAGACTCACTGCTAGAGCTTACGCGGAACCGTTATAGAGGGTGGACTCATGAGATGACAGCAACGCCGGAAAATGGGGTGGGAAGGGATCAACATCAACTTCACAACCACCAGCAGATAGGTGCCTACCCGCACCAGTTTCATAGTTAACCTTTGATCGACCATCATGTGTTCTCTCATTATAAACTTTGTTATATTAAACATTTTTAATAATAATTTAGCATGCGTGATTAATATAGAGCTTTCATTACTGGAATAATTTTATTTTACAATCATACAAATGTATGGCAAAACGTTGACAACCCTTAAAAAAACAATTTTTTAAATCATATATATATATATATTTGAGAGTTAAAAGTTGTATGTAGAAATTAAAGGTATTGACCTGCTATGATATTTAATTTGTTGAAAATAGTAAATTTTTAAATTAATATTGTGCAAAATTAAGAAAACTGTAAATATTTATTTTATTTAAGTGATAAAAAATAAAATATTTTTTGAGTTTGAATAGTTATTATTATTATTATTATTATTATTAGCATGAGTACTTTTGAACCACTAAGATCGGTCTAGTGGTGAGAAATTTGGAAGTAATATGCATAATGTTCTAAATTCAAACGTCAAGACAATCATTGTAAAAAAAAAAAAAAGTGACATACTTTTGACTTGTAAATGATTTTGATAGCTAGGTAATTCCAATGTTTTTGAGATGAGATCGTGAGTACGATAGTATTTGTTTTTAACTCTTGTTGTCGCGTGGCATGGGATGAAGACAGGGTGTTTCATTTTTGAAGCATATTTATAGGAAGGTAAATGCGCGTACGGATGCTTTGGCCAATATGGCTAGTAGGTTGAGTTTGTGATGTTTGAGCAACAACAGTTAGTATATTAGAATAGAACACATATACATATATACTGAGAAGAGGGATGAAAGCATGTGCATGCAACTAGTAGTTAAAATAACTAATGTATCTAGTAGTCAATATATATGTCGGATAGAACAAAATATCATAAGTTTATTATAGAGTCTCACGTGACATGTTCCTGAGTTTTATTAATTATCTTTATTAAATTACATTATTTAGTTATATATGTCACCTAACATTAACACATCATAATGGTAAATGCTGTAATAATTTTTTCTTGAGAGAAATTGTGTAGGTTGTATAATGACTTGATAGGAGGTTAAACATGACTATAATTAGAGGGGACAAGCGGGCTGTTGGCATGGTAATGCCTGAAACAATATTAAAGAGATCTTAACTTGTGTGATTAAATTCATAGTTATGTGTTACATCTTGATCGCATAATGTCATACATGCTGTGTGGTTGTTGACATGTCCTGAATCACTTATAAAAATCTCATACCACTTGTTATAATGAAGGTGAAAAGGGTGACATTTTGACATAACCAAACTGAGATAGAGATAAAATTTAATTTTATAACGGTAAACAAATAGACTTCTAAAAAAGAGAAACATAACCAAGATGAGAGGAAATTTTTACTGAAGACATTCCCGCTAGGTTTACGAGTGATTTTATTGTGCATACATCTATACCAAGGCCTAACCCACCAAAGGTTTAAGTAAATTTTAAAAAAAATCATTATTATTTAAATCGATTATTATTATTATACTTTATTCTTTTAAAATGAGGAGTGTTTACAGAATAATTTTGATCAGTTTTGAATTCATTGATCCATTGTAACTATTAAAATAACATGAGATTTGGTTGGATCTAAATTATTTTCTTTAAAAAGATTGAGTTGATCTTATTCAATAAGTTATACTCAACATCAATTTTGGTCTATTATGCATTTCACAAGGGGCATGTTCTTCATTTTGGTCACAACTTTCAATTTACAAACTAACAACAAAAAATTAGTCTTACAAACGTAATTTTCAATTTTATTTCATGGAAGAGGTGTGCGTTTATCGTGTTATTTTTGGTTAATGTGTTCACTAATGTGTATGCATTTGATTTCGTTTTCTTCCCCTGTTATCAAATATTACTTTCCATAATCTGGCTTCTATGTATTAATTTCTAGAACTATGTGCTTTTATTTAAAACATAATTCCAGATATTACTAAAAAGAGTTTTAAAATAATACTTTACAAAACTGGGATATGCTGGTATAGAAAATAATTTTTAATACTTTTTATTTTTCTTTTGTCTCTATAGTTTTATTTCTTTTTTAATTTCACTAGGTCAATGAAGAATGGATATAAAAAGTTTTAAAAGAATAATAAAGTTTAGGGTGTGAAGGATGATACAGCTCATCACAGAAAGAACAAGAACAAAGAACGTTGTAACTAGCAAAATTGGGGTCTAAATAACAACTAAATAAAAATATCTATTCTTTTCATTAAAAAATTATATTTTTTATAAGGAATGAAATTTCATCATCTAATCCAATCCATATACCCACATACATCATTACACCATAATTATTCATCATAGTCATCCTTAGGAACCATGTCCTAATATTAATGCTTAGGAATAACTCATTGGCTAATATGTGATTGATGTGATCTCTTCATGGAGTGTAAGACCAGGAGTGCGTAGAATTTGTTAAGTATAATGGTTAATCAAATATAATATTAATATTGAGTATGAGTAGCATGATGAGAAGAATTATGAAAAAATAAAAATAATACAAAAGCTATTGTTTAATTTTCTAATTTTTATTAGTCAAATATAATATATTATTTTAATTCTTTAGATTTTATAACTCTTAATTTTTTTATTTTGTTAGCAAGATTTTTTTTTATATTTTTCAACCATTAATTAATTTTTATTATAAATTTGGACATAACACTATGATAAAAGACATTTTGTAACATTTAAGTTTTATTACTGGTATCAACAAGTTGAATGAGCTTGAGTACATGGAAAATGAAAAGAGAAAAAATATAAAAGATAAGAGTAACATGTTACCATGTCATTTCTCTTTAAAGGTTTCCTACAAGAGATAGGGATTGTGTATTGAAAAATTTCTTGTAAACATAACAACATGGATACATCACATGTAATGTTGGACAAACTCAGGTTATGATAGCTGGCCATAGGGTGGGTATATATGCTTTTTGTTCACACAAAAAGTCCCTTAACCATCATAAATTGCTTGCTTGACCTTCACACCAAACACATGGATGACCCAGGTAGGAGTCTAATTTTCATTTTTATATATGCCATTCTAGAAGAAGACCCCTCTTTTGTACTTAATTAATGAATTGTAAAATTGTACATATGAAAGCAATATGCAGAAATAAATAATCAAATCCACGTACCTAAGTACCTGACCATTAATCAAAAGTAATAGTTCAACAATAATAATAATCCTAAAGGAATAAAATTCTCAATCACTCTCCATCTTTCAGACACATAATAACAGGTACAAGAATTATGCGAGGGAGTTGGTTCAATTGGTGGGTTAAATGCAACATCCGTGGAATTAGTAACACTGTTGCCATCTTTTACTTCAATTCCAAACCTCATGCCTCCAAGGCAGTGCCCTGCTATGTTGCAAATGAACCAATGTCTCTTCACCTCACTGAGTGCCACTTGATCTTCTCCACTCTCATACTTGGCCAACACTCCACTACTTGCATCACACGATCGGAATGTGTCTTCTGTCACTTCATAAACATTATGTTGCCCTTTCACGTACTTGAAAACTAAACCAAAACAGCACCCCAAATAAATAAAGACTCTATTCAAAGATAAGAAAATTATATATAGCAATGTCTTGTATTGATGAAAACAAAAAAGTCAAGAATCAAACACAATGATCAAGTAAAGAATGAAGGAATTACCAAGAACATCCCCTTGGCTAAAATTGTATCTCTCTGCCCATGAAGCATAATTTGTTTGGCTACTCCATTCTTCTTGGTCACCAACAGTGTAAACACTAGCCATGACATGGTTCAAGAGAAAGCTAGAAAGCAGAGTAAGAATCGCCATCAAGAAGGTACAATTTTTGAGAAAACGTGTTTCACCCATATCCTTGAAAATATAAGATAGCATGAAGCAGTGACTGAAATGAGGGTGGATAGCCACTTGCCACAAAGTTGCTTGTGTTTGAAGAAGCAGTTCAAATGTGGGGGTCTAAATGATCTTGTAATTTTATCAGCATTGGGAAGTTTGTTATGAATTTGGTGTTCAAACAAAATAGGAGCTGGCATAATAAACTGTGCTAATTAAATAGAAAACGGCCTAATGGACCCAAAACAGACTTGCATAGCTGGCCGAATGATTGTTAACTTCACACCCAAGATACGTTATCGTTGTGTTTTATGTTTGGCCACACACACTTAAGTAACTATTGCTACGCAAATGCTATAGTTTTCATATGAAACTTCAACAAGGGTTCATAATTATTATTATTATACTTCGTCCATTATTTATTTTATATCTAACTCTCAGCCGGCCATTCATCATGGTCATAGACTATATCAAACAATGTTTGGTCTTTTCCCCCTCTTGTTGACTCTAATAACTTAATAGCAACGGGACACATTGTATTGAATAAGAACATCTATATGTTATTTTACAATTGTCAAGGAACAACTCTTAATGGAAGGATTGTTATTCTAAGGGATTTTAATTTATTGTTTTATGGACGGCTCATTTGTCAAATTATTTGGGCTTCGGCCATGGGCCACCGAAATTTCCTGTTGGACTAGTTTTAGTATAATAGTGAGGTTGTTGATTCCCGCACTCCCCAAGTTACATCCTATACCCTTTCTAGAATTATTTTTTTTATTTCTAACCTTTCAAATTGATTATTTCAAAAGTAAAAAGAGAGAGTTCAGAAATATAATTTTACATTTCAAATTAGTCATTCTGAAAGACAAAAAGGTAGTGCAGGAAACAACCGAGAAATGCAGGAAGCAATAGCCTTATCATGATGTTGTGGTCCCAGAATTGTGCCTCAAATTGTGTTGCACGAAGGATTCTTGAATATCATAGCTGACTCATTGTAGGACCAAACTGATTCCAGACGCAAAACTAGTAAGAACGAGTGTCAACCTCAATTTGTTTTTCTCCTATTTAATTTTAGGTTAAATTACTCATTTGGTCCCTGTAGTTTCATGATTCTTACTTTTTTAGTGTCTATAGTTTGAAAGTGGTCTTTTTAGTCCCTATAATTTCCATTTTAATTCTTTTTTCGTTCCTCTAGTTTTAAAAGTGGTCTTTTTAGTCCTTATAGTTTCATGATTTTTACTTTTTTCGTTCCTATAGTTTTCAAATTACAAGAACTAAAAGAGAATTAAAATGTTACTCTATGTTATCCGGACGTTAAGTAATGTTGTTAGACGTCTACTTTGCTTAGTAAATTAATCATGATTAATTTACTACCGATTTAACACTGAACTTAGAGGATCACAACAAATGAGTGTTCCAATCTTTGCAAAAGAAAAATTTATTTGATAATTAAATTATAAAATTTAATTTAATCAAATAAATATTTTAGTGAAATATTATTATATTTTTTGCTAGCACCTATAATTAATATAAAAATGAGAGTATTATTTTACAAATGTGAAAGTTATCCATAAAATAAGAATAATATTTTATTACTACTTATAAGAATATGATTAATTATTGTAATTGTAATTAATCATGTATAAATTATCTTTGTCTTATATAAAAAATATAAGATAATTCTTATTTTTATAAAGATAAAGAGATATACAATTATTTTAAATTTTTCTTTTTTCTTTGAAAAAGGGCCCAAATACACATCTCTTCAATATTATAAATAGAAATATTTACACGAGGTAAAATGCACCAGACACAAACTAAAAGAGTTCTAAGCCTAGTTTTATTCTTAAAAAGTAGAAACGAAATTTGTTCTTTAGAGTTTCACTCACAAGTTGATGACATGTATTTTAGTGTGGATACATATATAATCTTCTTTACACTATTAAAGAGAAATTTTGTTATTTCAAGAATGCACATTGTGGTGCACAAATCTATTTCATATTTTTTAATATTAGAAAGACTTAAAAGGCAAAATCATTCGAATATTTTATTTTTGATGCAAAGGAGGGCCAACAAGTAGAAACTAGAAACCATACAAAACATCAATGTAAGCAAAAACTAGAAGCAACCGCGTAAATTCAAGATTTTCATTTCTTCCATCAAAAGCAAAGTCGACTGAAACGATAAATTTCATTTCACATTTAGTATAATAAGTGACATCAAGGAATGAATGCTGCGCAATTGGTCGCAAATGGAAAACATGGATGGTGAGGAGCATAACCATTTTTTCCTTTTGCATCGGAGAACAAATATGAAATATCAACAGGTTCCGAGATAACCTTAGAGTAACACGTTGAAATAAGAGTTATAGGATATACATTGCAAAAACGATAATCAGTACAAATAAGAGTTATAGAAAGTCGCGTATTTGACGTTGAAATTTTAACTTTTATTCCACTTATTCCAACAGATTCATGTATGGTCAAGCATATCTTAAATGGACAAATAAATAATAGAGGTTCTGATAAATACCAGATAGTAATGGAAAATTGGAATTAATAGGAATAAAAAAGGTCATCAAGACATGGGAAAGCATCACAGGAAAAAAAAATTACAACCTAACACTAGATTCAGTCACGACAAAAATGTCAATATGCACAAATATGAAGTATCCATTATACTATAACAGAAGGGGGGAAGGGGGCGCAG
Organism: Glycine max; assembly: GCF_000004515.6. Taxonomy (NCBI): domain Eukaryota; kingdom Viridiplantae; phylum Streptophyta; class Magnoliopsida; order Fabales; family Fabaceae; genus Glycine; species Glycine max. The sequence goes on from NC_038246.2 coordinate 50,366,120, forward strand.
GAAGTGATTGTCCAATTATATTCAATTCATCGTATTCTTGAGAAACAGAAGGTAAATCAATCAATGCAAGACAAACCCTTTCAAATACCAGCGAAAATCCAACCCCGATTCCCACCCTGTCCCCAGATATAAAACAACGACAAAAGCCTTATTTCACATCAAGTGAAATTGGCTACAAGGATCACACGATGCCATTGCGCTCAGTTAATCCCCAGTTATAAAAGAAACAAAAATTAAGAAAAAAGGTAAACAGCATACAAGTTAGTAACCAACATTGCCTCCCCACTTCAGGCGACCAAAATCAAAAGTATATCCAGCTTGCACTGTCAGTGGTTGCTTCTCTCGATGTCAATAAATCCCACCAAATTATGTTCCTTCAAGCTCCTAGAAGTGAATTGATCTTTTAAACAAGAGAAATTAAAGGGTACAAATAGTAGGAATCAAAACATTGACACTATATGAGAACCTTTACACTTGTTGGTACCTTGGGTCAGAGTTAGCAGACCAAAGTTGGCTTTAATTTGAGAAATGAAGTGATGTATCAACCATATAACTTCGCTACAAATCTTTCAGATGCTTAAATTCCTCACAATCAGCTCCAACCTCACATAGTGACAAGAAAAGCTTTGGCACTATCTTGGCTAACATCAACTTGAAACCCACAGAGGTTGAATTCTGACTGCTCTTTTCACTTACAGAGGCTTCTCTAGTCAGCGAGCCAATCAAGAAACCTTTCATATAAGCATCACAAGCCTTAAGGATTTTATGACCCCGCCTCCTAAAATGTTCTTTGATGAGCACTCCAAAATCCTAGAGTATTTATCAGTAAGATAACAGTCAAATATACTATGCACAATTCAAAGAAACAACAGCAGCTTCAACAACTCCTAAAGTACACATGAACTAATGCCAAAGAAATATGCAAATGTTACAATTACTAAAACAAATTCAAACATTCATTGAAATAATAGTTTGTTTTCAAAGCTCTCCTAGGAAATTAGCAAAAAATAAAAAAAAAATCCCAAAATAATCCCATTCAAACATGCAAGTTATCCAAAGTATCCTTCTGCTTCTTTGCCAACCCTGTTATCAATTTACATTTTCTATAATGATGACATGAACCATACACCCCCCCCCAGTCTACTGAAAAGTACAGACAATGCAATAGTGCTTTAACTAATCATGATAAAATACGAAGAGTTCAATCAAATGGATGGAATGAAATACAATATCTTATAAACGTCATTCATAATCACCTTGGGTGGTTTCCTCATAAGATACATCATAGTCTTGCAGTTAAGTAAAAAGGTATTCTCATTGTATGACAATGAATTTTTCTCTCCTTCAGCTGTTCCAACCTGCTTATCATACCCAGCTTCATTGAAGTAAGGCTTAGAGTTGAGTACTAAGCCTTGCAGTGAAACTAGGACTTGAAGGATGCTAGAAGATTTTGGATCCCATACTTCATTTCCTCTGCCTGTCCATGTATTTAGAAGGCTAAGGCAAACCTTCCCTTCCTCATACAAATTAGGGTTAATCCGCCAACCACCAGAATGATAGTATGCTGACTGGATCATTTGAGACCCAGACAAAGAACACAGAAAAGGCATGAGATATTTATCCATTTGGACCAAATTTATACAAATTGAATATGTGATTAACATTTAACTATCTTTCCTTTTTCTTTGGTGGGGGCAATTATAAATTGGACCATAAAACAACTTCAAGATAAAATTTCCTTACCGGTGGAACATCAGGGTATTCTGGCGGAAGGTGAAAATCAAAGAAAAAGAGTCCATCTTGGTAAGGGGTTCCGTATGGCCCTACAATAACTGCTCTCAAGAGATCCATTCTATCTTCATAAACTCGTACATAGATTTCCTCTGTCAAAATGTTTCAAACATTTACACTTACTGAAATGGGTGAATAACTCACTAGTCACTACTACAAAACTTATATGGCATCAAATGTACCACTGACCAGGAAGGTTATTCTGCAATATGCTCCAATCTTGTTGCACTTTCTTGAACCATTTCCGGTTGTTACTCTGAAAGTGGATTGAAAATAATCTAGTGATTGCAGTATAATATAATAAAGGAAATCAAATTCAAAAGAAAGAAGCAGACATATGAATAGATGTGTGCACACTCATGTTTGATGCTTCGATATGATCAACACTGTTGATCTTTGGTTAGCTAAATATAAGAACCTAATCTACATTAATTCTAATCTATAGTGAAATTGTGTGAATATTCGGGTAAGTGCATGCACATGTGTGTCATGGCCAATCTATCAAAGATATACCAACTTGATTTTAAGAAAGACTATATTGGCAACCAACACCCTTATGTTTGGACAAAACCCAACTCCTTTTCTTTTAACATCTTAAGTTTAAAGGCATTAATATAATTTAAAATTTATTTATTTAAAAAAAAAAATTTCAACTTCTCTCTCCTCCTCCAAGTTTGATTTCATATGGGGACCTAAATTTTGATTTGGAACAGATGTGCCACGTTTGACTATCATGTATTGCAGTGGGTTTTTTTTTCTTTTCTTTTCAATCTAATTCTTTTCTATCTGGCTTGGTTTTCTCTATGTTCTAGTTGGCCGAATTGCTTTGTTCTCTGCTACAACAGAACATACAATAGCAGGGAAAGGAAAGGTTAGGAGAGAGAAAATTAGTATTTTTTAATAGATAAATTTTAAAATACATTAATACCCTTGAATTTAGTTTGTTTTGAAAAATAGTTGGCATCTTGGTTTAAATAAAAAGGTGTTAGTTGCTAATACACCAAGTAGGAGAATACTAGCAGCCCCCGATGTACAATAAACATGAAGTTACTTATACATTCTTTCATTTCCCTACTCTTATTAGAAATAGGGCAGCAGCAGTACCTGTCCATTTGCACCAATAAAATAGTGGTCCGATGGATCTTTAGTTATGTCAAAATGTTTCAAACTGCAAGTGTCATTATCACAACTTGCAGTTGCAGGAGCATCTTCATTTCCCAAGCTACAAAGTGCCGCACTTGCTTCCAGAGTTTCAGTTGCTTCTGAAACAACCTCATCATACCTTTCATTCTTATTGCCTGAATTATCAGCATCAATTGCAATATGTTTCTGTGAAGTAGACTCATCATTAACTACAGGTGATGGATGTTCACGTTCAGCTTTTATCTCCAAGGGAATAGAATCCAAGTTCCTTGAGCCTCTTGAGAATATTCCACTGGCAAGTCTAGTGACAAATCGAAATGCTGCTAGGGGAACAGAGAGAGCTGCAGTCCTACCAAAATCATTCTCTCCACTTTCTTCTGCCTCAGAAGTAACACTGCTTGAATTTTCCCTCTCAATATCCTGCATGTCATAATATTGCATGATTAAAGAAATGGGCTAATAACTACATTTTTAGATGGTCGGTAGGATGTCTTCAAGACCTTTTGAAATGAGATTATGATCATTTTCACAATCACTTAAATTGAAATATTAAAAGCCACTTAAAATTAGATGCATTGCTCCTGAGTACATGTGTACATAAAGGTGAGGACAAAAAGAAGAGGAAGGCCATGAAAACAACCAAATTTTGCAAGATTGGGAAAATACAATTCCCATGTCTCAGATCTCTTATTGAATGAGTAGAAGCAAACTTTAGATAAGGATTCCAAATAACATTTTTTTTTCTTCTTTAGGCTTCCTCTCAGAAAGAAACAAGTTGAAACATGGTAAGAATCACAGTACAGGCGGAAAAAGAAACAAACCTCTCTGGAATCCTCAAGGACTTCCATTTCATCGTCATTAACAGTTTCCCAGCTTGCAGCATCACTTATTTCACTCCCAGCAGCAATTGATTCATCATCGTCATCTCGACCAACCACATAGATTGCTTGGGGTCCAACCTGGAAATAAAGTAAATTATTGACAGTCAAAATGGAAAAATTGTATCATCAGACATGAGTGCTTAAAAAATAAACTCTCTCTCTCTCTCTCTCTCTATATATATATATATATATGTATGTATACCAACCTCGATCTTTTATTTTGCATCTTAGAGACTTCAGACCAAAAGGACTTATCTTAAAAGAGTCTAATTCAAACATCATCTAAGGCTGTGAATGGAAAAGATCCAAAACCCCAAAAGTCTTAAACTATTTTAGAACAGAAAAACTGTTCAACACACCTTCAAAGGATTTTAGAAACCTCAATAGCAAAAAGAGCATATCTTTACATAATTGTGATAGTCTCTAGCTTTTCTATTGTTGAGATCCAATATTGACTAGAGATATGGCCAATGTAGGTTGTTTAAGAAAAAAAAAGTTTAAACAAAGGAGCCCTAAGTAAGTTGTTTGCCCAAAGACATCCTTATTAGGTGTTTGTTTCAGGGATTTTGGGTATTTTTTGTACTTTCTGCTCATAGATTGTATTCCTGGATATCCTGGGGACTCATTAGGCTAAATTACATTGGTAGATTAGAAAACAGAGGCCCTAAACTTTTAATTTACTTGATCGTCAAGCTTGAATGCTCCCTCTATTTCAGTGAAGTAGATACCTACAAACTAAGGTAAGCAGATTCTTCTTTTAATACTTTTCCCTAATATTTGTTCAATCTTGTGCAATATGTTTTGGCAACTTTAAGATTTAACTCATATTAGACATATGAAAGCAAAACCTAATCTAATTACCGAAATTTAAAAAAAGACCTGCATTACTCTTCAGAGCAACATAAAGGAACCTTCTCTGATTGTAAGTATATTGTATAAAGTTCTTGTAACAGTAAAGCAAATAGCAGAATATTATATTTTAGTCACCGAGATGTTTAAAAGACCCATTATGTCCTAGTCTTAAAATTTTTAGAACTTTTAAATTTCCACCAGGCATTAAAATACTGGAAGCAGTTCTTCAGTTTCCATTGACTGAAATAAGATACAATATATATGTATATGTGTGTATCTGTGTGTGTTTGTGTGTATAAAGACCGAGAGAGAACAGGAAGAAATAACATAAAAATGAATATACAAAATCAGCATACCATTGATACCATCCCATCAGCCCAAGTAACTTCAATATCACCATTCTTAAGGCCAGTTATATTTCCAACCCAAGAGAGGTCAGAAAATTGCACAAAAGTTTCACCAGTTTGGATATTTACATCGATTTTAATCCCACTCTCTTCAGTTTTCTGCATTGATTTCTCAGTGGACTCTCCAACAGAAGCTGTTTCTGAACAGACAGACACAGGTGAGAGGCGGACAACCACATCCCCATAGCAGTAATCATAATCTGGATGGCCCTCTAGCTCATATACACTAACAACTTCCTCCTTGTCAAACTCTCGAGGATCTTCTGCTCTGGCAACTTTTTTTAACCACCTCACACAAGCTGTCCGCTCCTTGGCATTAACACTTCTCACAACCCCAACTCGCCTAGCTTCAGAAATATCCTCACCATCACCGGAGGTCTTCTCTACCACATATTGTTCTGAAACAAATTCATGATCACCAGGATTATCTATAGGAATTAAACTTGTAGAATTTAGTTCACGCTCTACTGTTCCATCTTGCCATGCAACATCAACTTTTGTTCTTGTGTTGGCAATCAAAAGAGCTTTCTCAAAGCTTTCCTCTTTCTTTCGGGCCCTTTTATCTTTCCTGATGACAACTTTCCTAATTTTCTTGCGGTGAAGAGGCCAAGCTTCATGGACAGGTTCCTTTGATACAGAGATAGAACTGCTGCATGAGCTAGAATCACGTGAAGGATTACTTTTATCATTTCCATCATTCCCTTCCAAAACATCAGCTGGATCAAGGTCCATAGTATCCTTATTCCCATTTGTTTCCTCAACTGTAGCTTCTTCTGAATCACATCCACTTCCTGTCTGATTAGAATCTAATTCATTGTTAGCAGAATTGTTAAGTTCCAATTTTGATATGCCTTTATCCATGGAAGCTGAGGATGACAGTTCAGATGAGGGTAGGAGACACCAGTCACCCAATTGCCAATTTGCATGAGCAAAACAGGACAACAATTTTAAGTTTTTTGGACTCTGCTCCTCAGCTGGGGCAGTAGAAGAATATGGCCCATAACCTGCAGATGCTATCCAATAAACAAACACCGATCCAACTGTAACTTTAGTGACTGTACCTTCTAGCCTATTAGCTTTCCACAAGCCAGACAGCCATCTTGAATTCTTGAATACTGATGAGGAGCTAGCCCTTACCCATTGCCCTGGGTAATAAGGAAAATGCCCATCTTCAAGAATATTCTTAGAAATTGGTTTAAGATTCAATGGATCTGCTTTTGAGACCTTACAAACTGAACCATCATCAAATAAGACAGTTACATTATCCAAAACATCATCAATTCTTCCTAGCCAATGTCCAAGCACCACATAATCACCGACAGTGAAATCCCTAATTCGTTTTAAATTTTTTGATGAGACATCTTTTATTATAGATCCATCATGGGCCAACAGATCCACACATATATTGACATCAACCACTACACCCACTCGCCCAGTAGGGTCTGAAGCAGCAGCAACAAAATCCCCATGTAAAAATCCGCGATCAACAACTTCAACGTCGCTGAAATTTAGAGTGGATTCAGATTTGTCCATCCACAGTACATGCAGCTGGTCAGCCAGAAGAGCATCGGTTTTACAATGCCCAGCAGCACCATTACTTTCAGAATTTCTACTAGCATTATTAATGCCATCGCCTTCCTCATCATCACCATCCTCATCCTCAGTATCATTTTCGTCGTCAGTGACGCTGCTATCTGAATCAGAATCAGAATCACCAGCAACTTCTGTCACAATCCCAATCATGCCACTGATAGTATTTTTCACAACATCTTGTCTATAGATATGTGGTGTATTACTTTCCTTATAAGAATTGTCACCCGGTTCATTAACTTCACTACTTTCAGTGTTTACCCTTGGATCGCTGTAGGCAGACTCACTGGCAAGAGCACCTTGGTTCAGGAAACCACTAGCACAAGCATTTTCAGCAGGCTCATTGCCTTCAGAAAGCGCTTCATGTTGTTGAACTCCCATCTAAAATCATAACATATCAATGTCAATAGATATTCTAATCTTGTTATTCACCTGAATTCAGCAAAAGAATCAATAAACAAACTTATAAGAGGCAAGTTCTATCCAAAAACAATAGTTCCACCTCTTCCATAGCTTTTTTATTTACAAAGTAGACATGGGGCAAAATCCATCCTTTAACTAAATAATAATAATAAATGTAAATATTTAAAACGCATTTGAACAAAATGGTTTAAGAGAAAACTTTCGGTGCTAAGAAACAAAAAAGTGACATGACGCCACCAAAAGGAGAAAAATAAACCACCGACTTTCATCAATACGTCAACAAAAAAAAAGGGAAGCCCATTCTGGATCTGAAATCACACCGCGGAATCAAACAAAAACACGGTTCTGCTGCCAATCGCAATCCAGCTTGCGAATTCAAATTCGCACGCACGCAAGCACACGGCATCATCAATAAACCATTTCAGCTAAATCAGACAGCATCGTAATTAACAATATCCAAACCCGAAATCGAAATCAACAGCTAAACGCAGATTAATATACCCTAAGGTAGCTCAAACGTTTAAACGAATAAAAACAAAAGGCACGCAGATAAATTGATCGAAAACGAAAAAATAAAAGGCAAACATAACAAGGAACAAACGAATGAGCTATATTTTAAGGTTGCATCGCCGCCGCGCGAGGTTAATCGTTTTTTTTTAAAATAAAAAATAAAAAATGGCAAAACATAGACCGATATTAGCGAAAAATTGAAAGGAAACAGAAAATCCATAGTCCTTGAAACGCGAGAGCGAGATTTGAAACGTACCTTGGGAAACAGAAGAAGAGGTTTGGGTATCAGACGAAGACGATGAAGAAGATGAATATGAAGACTACGCACAGAGGAACTAGTACTACAATAGGGGCAAATGCGTCATTTCACGAAGGTAGCTTCTGCTTCCATATCCAGATATTTGCTAACCCCATCAAGACCGTTCGTTTTGAAGACTAGATCAAAACTCTGACATTTCATTTCATTTTTTACCGAAGAATAGTGTTAACAACCTCATTTTTCCTTTAAAACTTTGCTGACCATTTTACTCTTATTTCCAACAAATAAATAATAATTGTATAATTATTTTAAAAATATATACTATATCTAAAATAAATTTACACTTGATAATTTTATTTATGTAATTTAACTCAAATAGTTACTAAGAAAATATTCTTAGTTAAACATTTTTTTCTAAATAAGTGATAATTAGTAACAAATAAGTTTAAATATTTGTAAAAAAATATATTAAAGTTTCATTGCATTACTTTGTTAACGTATACATTTAAATATTTGTAAAGAATATATTAAATTTTTATTGCATTAATTTGTTAACTTTAATAACATATATAGTTAATTAAGTTATCATTAGTATATTAAAGTTAAGATTAAATCATTTATATATTATCTGAATCATTGAAAAAAATAATTTTTTATTAAATTTTACTCATGATTAAACGAAGACTTGAAAAAATAACATGTAGTTAGAATACATTAACACCACTCTTGCTTTATTGTTTTAAAGGTACGGTTTTCTCTTTTAAAATTGGTTTAATTGATTTTTTTCCAGTTTAATCGAATGTAATTAATATTATAATCTTTATTTTAACATGGGATTCACTATTAAAAAAATATGGGATTTTTATTTCGGCCGTAGGAGAATTTGTCTTCAAATTATTTTTCAACAGACTTATCTATATAAAAACTGATTTTGAAATAATTTATTTTTTTAAGCTATTCCAAACACACCCGAGTAGGAAAAATAACAAAACTAACAAAAAGGAATAACTTCTCTATAAAATAAAATTAAAAAAAAGGAATAACGACATAACATGTTTGGTTCCGAAGCAAAGTCATGAAAATGCTAATTTAGGTCGTGCAAGTTTCAGATTGTCGAGAATTCTTTCCAGAGTAGTCTTTGAATCCAAGATAATGTCTAATTTTGTGGGCTAGCGTGAGGTATAAATTGATTTAGGTCAAATCACGAGCGGTTCGTTTGTTGGATTGATTTTCTTTTTTCTTCTTTTTTTAGCTGATTTTTTTTCCTGCCATTTTTTATATAACAGTTAGGTTTTCGTTTTTCTCGTGTAAGGGAATTATATATAATTTTCAAATTATTTACAAGTTATGATTATTTGTTTCTACAATATAATTTTCACATTAATTAATGTTGTGAATGTATTTTCACAGTCATTTTGTTTCGAATATGGCCTACATCCAAATTATAGCTCCTTGGCGCCACCATCCAACTACCCTCGACCACTAAAACGAGAACAAGGCTACCCTCTCTTTACAAACTTAAGTCTTTTGGACTAGTTACAACTTACAAGACTAATATTCAATTTAGAGCTTCCTTACACTAGCGTCTCTTTGCTTTTCTCCAATGGTGGCAGGCCTTCCCCACAAGCTTAGGCTGTATTACCAATTCATCACATCAATTGGATTTATTGATTATATATATATATATATATATATATAAAGTTGGATACTAATTGTATATAAAAAATTTACTTTTATTTTCATTATGTTAAACAATAACATCAAACTATAGTGGGGAAACAAATCTTTATTCTTGTACGAAAGTGTAACAAGGACTTGATGCTTTTCTGCAGTAGTACATTTGTTTTTTATAGACCACACGAGAGACAATATAGACGACAAAATTTTTCACAACAATGCATTAAAATTCTTAGAAATCGCTATTCATACACATAAACGTCGCTGGTAATGGGTGGAGAAAATTCTATAAGGCCACCAAGTACAAGAGGGCATGCATGCATGGTTAATTACATTATTCCACATCAATTAGGCGTGTTAATTAAGTTTTCCACAATCAAAATCTGATTTCTTCAACAGCAGCTCAGCTAGGAAAGCAGGGAAAAGTTTGTCCCTAAAATGTGAGACCAATTTCAAATCACCCTGCAGAACAAAACCCAGAACATAAGATGTAACACTGATATCAATATTTCTCCATCTTCTCTCTTTAGCATATTTCCTCAAGCTAGCCTCAATTTTTTTGTATTGCTCCTTAGACTTACCCTCTTCACCCATCTCTTTAGCAACATGTTTGCCAGTTTTTTTGGTGAATGCCTCGGCTAGATGCCTGGCTAAAATAATCCCATCCTCCAAGGCACAGCACCCACCTTGCCCTAGGTCAGGGGCCATGGGGTGAAATGCATCTCCAACAACACAAACGTTGCCTTTGCTAATTTTCCCCAACATGAGCTCCCACTCATGTCTATATTTCAATGGAGATGTTAAAATGTCTTTTGTCTCTGTTTTCTCTATAAAGGTTTTAATATCACTTGGCATCTTCTCAACCTTTCTCAACACCAATTGCTTCATTTTGGATGGGTTCTTTGCTAGCTCCTTCTCTGCAACATAAGCAAAGTGGACAAGTAAATGTGAAACTCATAACCATATACTAATTAAAGTGATTTATGATGTGACATCATTATGATAAAATGATTGACAAAAATTGGTTTTTAAAATTTATGAAGACTAAATTAATAAATTAAATTAAAAAAAACTAAAAGGATATTAAACTGTAATTTTGAAAAGTAAAAAAGAAAAAAATATTTTAGCAAGTGAATTAATGAAATAAAGAATTTCACCTTCACTGGTGGGAGTCCAAGTTAGAAACCAATATACAGTGTTATCATCACAAGGCATTACACCAGATCGAAAGCCCTTCCCAAAGTAGTGCATGAATTTGGGCTCAAGCCCATGATTGTTCATCAACTTTTTATAGCCCCTGATTACGTATCTCCCGGTAAAAGAGGCCTCTTTGAAGCCCAACCACTTTGCCACCACGGAGTTTATTCCATCACACCCAATCAATACCTTTTCAATTGCAAACATCCACATATCAGTCAATTAAGTTGTTTAGTTGTTATGTGATCATTCCATTAATTTGCTAATTTCACATGTCACGTCACGTCTCGTTGTGTTTTTAATTACCTTGGTTTTGATGGTTGTTCCATCATCAAGACGGACTATCTTAATCTTAGAGAAGCCGGATTCTTCAATAGCAACAACCTTTGATAAGAACCTGATGGTGCCACTTGGAAGCTCGTTAGCAATTGCTTCCAACATTAACTGCCTTCTAACACAACGAACTTCACAGTCTCCACTGCATCGCATGCATGACACAATACCCATTATATCATTAATGGAAGAATTTTAAAATCAAAATTAATTTAATTAGAACTTAATTGGTTGGTTTCATATATCTACAAACGATTCAATCAGCCACTACTGAAACTTTTTGCCCTTTTCTTAATCAAAATATTGTTTTCCTTCTTCTCGCATTAATTTAATAAAAAAGAATAGCAATTATTGGCAAGTTGAATCAAAAGCATAGCAAATTGGCAAGCAGCTGGACCAGCCAGGACATTAGAAAAAACATTATAGAGCCAAGGGCCAAGGCATAGGATGAACTTTTATTCATATATGTACGCGTACTTACTGTTTTCCTGTGCCCTCGAAAGACAAGCTTGATGTTTGCTGCCCTAAAATCAAAGATGTAGTCACATTCCTGCACTCCAATTTCCTGTATACTTTAGTTTCAGGCTAATACTATATACATAAAAGAGTTTAAGACTAAAATTATTTTAATTAATAACGTTTCGTTCTTACCATTTTATTTTTAGAAGGATTTTTTTTATTTTATTTATCTATTCATTTACAAGTTCAAGATTACATTAATTACCGTATTTTAATTATGTCTTTATTTTTTTAATTCTTAAGTATTTTACAAGCTTATCATAAATATAGGACAATGATTGAGTAAAATATTACGCGAGATTGTTCGTTGATCACAACACGTACGTGGCAACATGCATATAAGGGATGTTAAAGGGGAAAATTGTACATGGTATGGCCGTATGATCCCGGGACTGGGAAGTGGAAGCCATGCATAAATAAGATTATCAAATAAGATTTTCTGTGTATCTTGTCGTACAGAAATAATGAAGACTGGAGAATTTTTTAATTATCTCTCGATCGTTTGGTTTAGAATTTAGAAGATGAAAAAAGTTAAAATCTCTCTTCTTCTTTTTTTTTATTTTTGTTCCCGTTTACTTAGATATGTTGGAAAATTTAGACCAAAAGAATATCAATTTATAATTTTTAAACAATATAAACTAAATCAATTGTCTCAATTTTATTTTACTCGTCACCTTTAATTTTTGTTATTATTTTATAAAGGTATAATAATATATTATTATTCACAGTTTTTCTTCATTCAGCAAGCAAACCAAACCAGTACTTTAATTTATCCCCACTTCTTCTTCCTTCTTCTTCCTCTAGCCCTTTTTTTCCCTTTAAAATCATTCTCTTCTCTTTCTTTAAACCAATTAAACTCCGTGTTAGATATTAACGTGCATATATGATTCATTGGTAATATATAGTTGAAATAAAGTTGAGACAAATATATATATAGTATTTACTCTTTTAGCTGGACATGTTGGTGACGAAGAATGGTTCCTACGCCAAGAGCATCCAAAGCTTTCCAAGCGTTAGTCCATGTTGTTAAAGCAAACCCAGTGACCCTCAAAGTATCTGAATATTCTAACACCAAACTTGGGACACCCAGCCTGCAGTGAAATTATTCTTAGCTTAAATTAAATTAATAAACATATGTAGTTTATATATATATTCCTAGCTATAATAGTGATGGAGATGAGGGTGAAAGAGGTACATACCTGTGAAGTGCCAAGGATGTTGCGAGACCAGCAATTCCAGCTCCCACAATCACAATGTCTTCAACAAGTGATGATTCCATTATCACCTCTTTTTTTCCCGTGGAAATTAAGATGATCGATCAATCTAGCTTTTTAGTACTAGCTAGCTACCTAGCCTTAGCTTTGATATCTTTCCAATATCCTTCTTCCCAGAGGAATCAGGAATATATATATACCAAATGCTAAATATGGTAAGCGTTTATATCGAGAGAGAACGTATGCACTAGCTAGTGAAAGATTAATTAAAACCAAAAACATCACCACATGCCACGATGATTCGTCCTCATCAAATAACCGACAATACGCGTAGTACAGTGCATAATTGTATTAATTATAAACATTACAAATGTTTTAAAAAATTAATAAATAAAATATTTTAAACTGTAACTCATTAATCACATTAGTTTAACCTTTACATGCAGGAGGGATGTGGAGTACACTAAAATTAATAGTGGAGGGGTCAAGCATATATATATATATATATATATAATAAAACATTAATTACAATAACAGTCCACCAAAATATTAATATTACATTAACATTTAATTAATATTTTAATGCATATTCAACAAATATTATACAAATTTTTTTATAAATCTAATATTTTTAAAACATTAATAATCTATCAAAATTTTATGTGTAAAAAACTGGTCAAGTCAATCCTCACAATTCCATCCGAACAAGTTATATTAAGTTACATATATCAAAATTTTATGTGTAAAAAACTGGTCAAGTCAACCCTCACAATTCCATCCAAACAGGTTATAGTAAGTTACATATTTCTTTATTCATTTTAGATTTCAAGGTGCTTGTATTCATTTTGAGTTTGGTTCTTGTCCCCCAAGGTGCTTGTATATATTCATCTTTTTAATTTATTTTTGAACGGATGTTAGGGGTGGCTGTCTTTGGTATCTGGTGGGGTGGGTATCAACCTAATTGGAATCTATTCCACCGGAGTGTAGCGGCCTAGCCCTAATTCTTTTACTTAAAAGAAAATATTGCATATTTCTTAGGGTACACTTTTTATGATCATCTCATGAGTATTTTCTTGATTTTTTGGTTTTATAATATTTTT
>NC_038246.2:50380115-50423675 GCF_000004515.6 Glycine max
TTATGGAAAATGAAATGGTTAAATGCTTTCAAATTTTTTTAAAGAAAAAGGTTGACAGGCCAACCGAATTTTACACTTCCGGTGTTTCTTCTCTCTCAATTCATGCACCCATTTTTGGTCTTGTTATTGTTCTTAATTTGGTAATCGAGAAGAGAGATTTTAACTTTGATATGATGAAGAATGTTTATGGCATAACACCACAATTGTAGCAAAGTTATATTAAATCCAGTCCAATCGATGATCTGATTGAGTTAGTGGTTCAATCCTTGAGTCACAAATTGATTTGATTTAATCCACTATAAATTAAAAAATTTAAAATTATATATATCTAATATATATATATACATATATATATATATATATATATATATATAATTAACATTATTTGATTAAGAAAAAATAATTTATACTTCAAAATCTAAAATAACAATTGAAGTATTAAAGTTATAACACAAGTCAAAAAATAATAATTCAATAAAACAATTACACAAGTTTTGAATTTTTTTTTGGAATATTTTGGAGCATTTTTTTTTGTTTTCTTTTTACACGAAATGAGTTTTAAAAACTAGCTTAGGTCATCAGATTTATCTCAATCCGATCGGGTCTGACCAGATCATCTCGAACCAAATATATATATGGCCGGTTCAATAATCAAATTGATCTGATTATGTCAATGAGTCTCGATTGGACTGATCTGACCGATCAGGTCGGACCGAGTTTTTGAACTATGAATTGTAGCATTTTTATGGATGCATATATGGTAGACCTTTTGGGTTGAAGATGACATTTTTTAATGGTTTACATTTTTAAAATAAAATAAAGGTCCTGGTAATTTTTAGTTAATACTAATTTAAATTCATTATTTTAAAAAATAGAAAAAAATATAAAAATAAAATTATTTGAAAACATAAATGATGAAAATAAAAAATACTAAAATATAAAATAAAAACAAAAGTGGCATTTAACCTATTTAGAAGGAAGATAATAAAAACAACATAAAATATTTTATAAAAAAATAGAAAATAAAAAAATATCTGAATGTCATGTCAAACCAAATCCCAAACAAAAATAATTACTCTAATAATAATCTGTATACATATTTTAATTTTAATTTTGATTTTAAAGTCAGAGACCTTAAAGTATGCCTTGGCTGCTCTAGGACGGGACTTGATTTATGTTTAGTCAATTTTCTTTTTGTCTTGTTGCTTAAGTTCTCACTATACCGAAAAAGGCCTTGTGTGGTGATTTGTGAAAACTGACTTAAGTAATAATATTAGAATAAGTTAAAATATAATAATAATAATAATAAACCACTAAATTTAGAGAATTAAAATAAATAATTATAAATTTCAATTTTTTTAAAAAATCATAGTTTTGGACTATATCCTTTTAGTAACAAAAAAAACTGATTTAACAAAATAAGTTATGTTTTTCATCATGGAGTATGTACATCTATCTTCTTTTTTTTTTTTAAGTCAACCAGCTCATATTATTTCATGATATGTACATCTATCTTTTGTTATCTTGGTTATTTTGTAAGTTGTAATTTTTTCTAATAAAAGATATCTTGGTAGGATTGTATACTTTTCCATTAGAATAAATTAAATATATGTTGAGCTCCAGTGAATTTCTTCTGCCAATTAATAAATGTCGTAGACTGTTGAATGTTATAAGTTAATTTTTTTAGTATTCTTCTGGTGACTATTATTTTTCTATTTTTGCTGGCAAACATTGACCTACTTAGGCAGATATTGCTGGAATAACTTAGACCAATTCAACATATAAGCAGTATTGCAGTAGTAAGTTCCAGTGAATGAATTGAAACTCCATCTATCCTTTTTGTAATTCTTCAGTGCAAGTAACTAATTTTTATGTTAGATAGCTGAACAAACTTTTCAATATATACTTCAGTGCAAGTAAGTTATAACTGAGGAATTTAACTACGTAATTTTTTTACTTTTTTATTATCATTTGGGGGTAAATTTGTTTTGAAATTAACAAGTGGATATATTTTTTGAATTATTTTTCGTTTATGGATAAATCATAAAACAGTTACAACTTTCCAACAAATTTGTTAGAAGATTTGGTCTTACAACTAGAAATTGTATAAATATTTATGACTTCTATTTACAAAGTGAAAATTATTTTTAGGACTTATCATTAAATGAGAATTAATTTAAAAAATATTTCAATTTGATAATTTAAAAAAAAATCCAAATAATAAAAAACGTGTAATTTTTCATCTGAGTGGTATGATATAAGAAGAAGCTACTGATGACAGGACAAAACATGCCAATAATAAATCGAAGCGCAGCCCCAATTACATACGACAGACAAACTAGCTAGATTCTTTTTTGCATGGAATCAAAATAATTCATGATAATGTTACGCTAGTTTCTTAATTTAAAATTCAGATATTAGTGTAAAGTCATCACTTTCCTCTGTCAAACAATTATTTTCCAGTGATGGGGCTATTTTAGTTCACAATGTCAAAGGATTTAATTAGTCAGCGACCTCTGTGTAACGTTGCTGATTAATTATAGAGTAAATATTCACTTTTCGTTGTTATGTCCCTAAAAAATAGAAAATTAAAATTTCATCTACATTTAAAAAAATTTATTTTTTAACTTTCGCTTTTAATTTAATAATTTATTGTTATTTTAATCCTGACTGAACTTAATTATTTATCAATATTTTTATTATAATTTAACTACATATTATCATTTTGTTTCCTAAAGTATTTTAATTTTTAATTAAATCTTACATTATATATAAATTATTAGCATGATAATAATAAATGATTTTTTTATAGTGAACAATTATTTATCATCATAAAAATTAAATAAAAAACAATTATCAAATATAGAAATAAAAAATATTATATTTTATACTTAAAATTACTGTTAATTTATTTATTATAATTTATTAAATTAAAATTCTAACAAATAATAGTATAACAACGACAAAAGATAGTATAATTAAATTGAAAATTAAATTTTTTTCATAAGAATTAAATTAAAAATATATATTATATAAATATATAGATACTAACAAATTATTTATTTTAAAAAGTCAGTGTATTTATTTAATTAAGGAGAAAATTAAAAGTAAAAAAATAAAAAATAAATTATTTTATTCAATCAAAATTTAAGGCAAAATTAAATATTTTTAGTTTTTCATCTTTTATTATTTTTTTATTTTGTATATTTCAATGTGACTAGTATAATGGTTGAATTATATTTTATACTCAATTTTGTATGTGTATATATTATGTACTTGAACATGATAAACCATAATTAACTTCTCTATTGAAAATATAATAAAATAATTATATTTTTAACTTATAATTAATCATATCTTCTGATACTTAATTATGGAATAATAATGTGAAAACTTCAAATATTGAAGGAGAAAAAATAGGAATAAGATGTAATACACTTAAACCATTGAAAGAGTATGTATGAAAATTTAACACTTTCATTTTTCTTCTTTCCTTCTGTGATTGTTAATTTTTTGAAGTGTCTTTTGGTCCTTAACATTATCCCATAAAATAAATTAATTTATTAATTAATCTAACATTTTACACATATTAATAACATATAAAATAATAATTTAATTTACATAAAAGATCTTATTTAAAATTTTATAAAATCTTGTTAGAAATGTCCTGGATTTAGGATTCATTATTTCAATGTAAAGATCATAAATTAATTTCACATTTATAGTATAATTTAAATAGTAAAATTGCATAAAGAATCATCAAAGTAAGAATATTGTAATGTCTATTCTAATAATTTATACAACATGAGACTTAATTAAAAATTTAAAAATTATTTTAGAGACAAAAATGATAGAATGTGTTAAATTTAATGAACAAAATATTAGTAAGTTATTAAGTTTAAAAACTAAAAAAATAAATTATTAAATAGACACATGACTACGATAAGATGATATATCATAATTGTACCCTCATTTCATCATTAGAAATATCACATAAGCATGTCAATTTAACTTAATTTTTCATTTTTTAGGTATTTAACTTTTAGTGTTTAATAAATTTAAGGATCAAAATCACTATTTACCCTTAATTATAAGTCTTATTTTTTTAAGAGAAAAATCTGTAAGTTTTATTTTTTTCTCTAACTTGATTTTTTCCTTTTAATTTTCTTTATTAAAATAGAAGAAAGACAGAGAAATCAGAAAAAAGGATAGATTAATATAAGAAAATTCAAAAAATATTTTTTTAAATTAGGTGATAAAATAAAAGAATATTAAGAAAACTTTTCTTCAATTTGATTCCTTTACTATTATTTAATTCATTAGCCACACATAATATTAGGTATACATGTTTATCACTGTCCGTAAATTACATGCGATTTCTTGACCGTGCGTGCGTGCGTATCCTATTATTAAATTTAACTAAAAATACTGTACCCATGTGTTTCACGCTCATATGTATCTTTTTCTCTCTGATCTCGTATCGTATCTTTACTTTCACGTTTATAATCATTCACAAAAAAAGCTCAGGTTTATCTTGATTGCAACCTGTATTATGCAGTTTCATATATGACCTCTTATTTTAGGTGCTGTCGCAATTAGATTGAAAATTGATTTTAAATATTTTTATTTCTTGTGCAAGTTAAACATGTAACATTGCTAAAGTTTCTTTTACTTTAGTGGCGGTAGGTAGGTAGAATTGTGCTCTAAAAGTTTAGTTCAATTGCCATCGGCAACATGAAATCTTATCAATATTTTATCTCTCTCAATTACATATTGTGCTCTTATTTTAGCTCAGTTGTGCTCTAAATTAACATACTATAATATATATATATAGTAATGCTATTATTTTTTTCATTTTCCAATCAATTAGTACCAGAGTTTACATGAATCTTATGATTGTTGTTTTTAATTTTATTTTTGTTCCCATTCATGAAATTAATTATTAGGGGTTTTTTATTCTTTTTTTTTTTTTTTTGTATTCACTATTCAGTACGAGATGTAGAATGTCGCAGTGCACTTTTTCCCAAATTTTATTGAAAATAAAACAATTACTATATTTTATGGATGAAATTAGAAACTGATCGAGGGCTTTAATCATTTGTTGTAAAGCCAAGACAACCTTATCTACATTTGTACATTTTGAATGATTGAGTCATTGAACACGATGATAATTGTTATTGTTTTTTTAGTTCGATTTCCCTTTACTGGATTGAAGATTAACAAAATTAGATAAGGGCATCAACTCCTCATTAATGTTATATGATCATAACCTCAGAAATTTATAATATTTCATCATCCACACTAAGATAATCAATAAGGTTATTCTTGAGTGGTTCGAGATTTAATATTTGGATGAGAAATCAATTTTGCATTAGTGATATATCAAACTGATTTGAGACTTATGTTTATTACTGAATTTAATTTGAACCATATGCCCCCAATTGTAGTTTGCATTTGTATCAATAAATATGGAGAATGCATACGTTCTTTTACTGGTTGCTTAAGATGAAATTCTTGATGTTTAATAAAAAGGCTGGCGGTGCGAGAAAAAAAACGGTGTAAATAGCAACATAGTATCACTCATTTGTGGGGGATCAATCTATGTTATAGGTGTTGGGGTCGTGTACTGTTTTGTTTGTTGTTGTTTTTTTACGCTGCAATTTTGGTTTTAATAAAATTTGGCTTATTTACAAAAATATATATAAAAAATATCTGACAAAAAATTATCTAAAATTGTTGCAGGTAAAATTTCTTTTTAAACTAAAAATTAATTCTCCAACCTAAATCCAAACACGTGAATATTTACTTATTTTTTTAGAAGAACATGTGAACATTTTGACTTACAATCACATTAGCTGATATTTCAAAGTGACTTTTAAATTATCTAATGTAAACTAAAACATGCACTTAGTGTGTGTTTGATTTAATACTAGGAAATATCATAAAAAAATTTGCCTTCTATCAAATATGATTTTAGTAAAAAAAAAATGTTAGTTATTGTTCAGTAATTTGACTAGAAGCGATAAAAAGTAACTTGTGTTAAGTTGAAAAATCTGCACTAAATTTTACAAACACTCACCCAAACACACTTACAAAACATGGTTTATTGTCGTTTAACAGTGTTATGCACTAATCCAAGGGAGCGAATATTCATGTGTGAAGAAAATGTTAGATGAATTCTTTACAAATGACAATGTTTTCCTAGCCATTATTATGTTTCTTCTTATATTGTTGGACCTTGCTGCATGGATATATGATGCCACCAAGAATGGGTCGTATGTTTACACCAAACTCCAGATTTTTGGGTGCTTTGTTAGGAAATATTTTTTGGATGAGATCTTGAGAAATGCATTTGTATTTTCTCTTGTTGCATGTTTTATATTATACGTCTTTTTCTTACTTATATAATATTTAACCTTTTAATTTTTAATTTTTACACAAGACTTCACCTCACATTTATATTTTATTTATAAGTATCATATCACAGATTTTCATTAATCTCCTCAAAGGTTACTATGTTGAGATAAGCCTTGTCATTTTTCTGATTTATTCTTACACCCTTAGCAGTTAGCACCATTGATTAGATATGACGGGATCTTTGACTATAGTCTTATAAGTGCACCTTTACCAATCAACTTCAAATAACAACGAGGAAAAAAAATTGACATAAAAAGTATAACAAGGACTAGAAATTCATTAAAATGGCCAAATGAAAGGCAACACAACACTGACGGACCGAGCATCTTACAAGATAACTGTGTCACTAAGAGTTACTATTATTTAGTTTTCCACAATCATAACCCGACTTCTTGAACAATTGACTAGCTAAGAATGCAGCCAAAATGTTGTCCCTCAAAAAGGTAACCAATTTGGACTCAGCCTGCTGAATAGAACCCACCATATAAGCTGTAGCAATGACATCAATGCTTCTCCATCTTCTCTCCTTTGCATATTTCTTCAAGCTTCCCTCAATCCTTTTGAATTGGTCCTCTTCATCCTTCTCTTTGATATGTTTGGAGAAGGCCGCAGCTAGGCACCTGGCTAAAACAATCCCATCTTCTAAGGCACAGCACCCTCCCTGGCCAAGGTCTGGAGTCATGGGGTGGAAAGCATCTCCACCAACACAAATATTGCCTTTACTAATATTCCCAAACATCAGCTCCCAAGGGTGTCTATATCTCAATGGAGCTAATTGGAAGGCATCGATTTCGGTTTTTTCTATGTAGTATCTAACATCACTTGGCATATTCTCAAGCTTGTTTAGCACATGTTCTTTCAGTTTGGCAGGGTTCTCTTCTAGCTCTTTGTCTGCAAGCCAAGAAAAGTGGACAAGTAATTACATGTTTGGTTTGCATTTGGAAATGCTGTGGTACGCATTCCAATGCAAATCCAACAGAAAAAAACAAAATGAATGCAAAAGGATCTTAATCTATTGACAAAATTACTTTTATCTCAAAGTAATTTTTATAACGGATTCCCAAACATGCTCTAAATGTGGTAAAGGTAAGCATCTAAGTGTTATAAGATAATAGGCATAGTGAACGAATGCTATTTTTTGCAATTGAAGTTTCCACAATCAAAAAGTTCTATTTATGAAAAATTACCTTGGTTGTTGGGTGTCCAAGTGAAAAACCAGTAAACAACGTTTCCATCACAAGGAATAACACCAGCTCTAAAACCTTTGCCAAAGAACTGCATGAACCTGGGTTCTAACCCGTGATTGCTTTGAACCTCTGCACAACCCCTAATTGCATATCTCCCTGTAAAAGAGGCATTCTTGAAGCCTAGCCACTTTGCTACTATGGAGTTCACTCCATCACACCCGATCAATACCTTTTTCAATTGCAAACATCCATGTATCAATTGAAGTTACTAACTTGGACTCATAGTAGAAGTTGTTTGCTTCTTATATATAAAAGATTTTTGCTTATTTCTCATACCATGTCACACATATTGTTTACCTTGGTTTTGATGGTTGTGCCATCAGCAAGATGAACAATCTTGTAGAAGCCAGATTCCTCAATAGCAACAACCTTTGACAAGTATCTGATGGTGTCACTTGGAAGTTCATTGGCAAGAGCTTCCAACAGTAACTTCCTTTTAACACAACGAATTTCACGGTTTCTTCTGCATCACACAAAAAAAACCACCCAACATAGCAAGAATATAATCTAATAAGTTAGTTTTAAACTCAAATTGAAACATGTGCACACACTAATTCAATTCTTGCATGATTAGGGTGAATTTTATTCATAGAGTGCACTTACTGCTGATTTCCTGTTTCTGTGAAAGGCATATCTGATGTTTGTTGCCCTGTAACCAATGAAGTAGTGACAATCCTGCACTCCAATTCCACTGGTTTAGTTTCATTGATAATCAAGTTGGTTAGCCAACAACATCCTAAATAATTTGAATTGTCTTCTTTTATTAACAAGACTAGTATAAAATTTCACCAAATAATAGAAAAAAAAAGGATAAATTGTTGGGTAATCAAGCTTCCACAAATAAAATTACTCATACATACAAAGGATCCTGAGAATACAATAAAGATTATACCGTAGAAAAAAAGATTGCACTGTAAAAAGAAATAATAACAAACACAAAAATTTAATGTAATTTGACACATCTCGTCTACATATACGGAATCATCTCAAAAAATATTTCACTATCACAAAAATGATTACAAGATTGTAATTCATCTCAAATAGTGTAATAGTGTATTACTCTGCAAATCCGAGTACCTCATTCAATGGTTACAAAAAATGATAATACTCTCACATAAAAACACTTTTCTCTCAACAAAGTGACTTTGTTTCACAATTTCTTCTCTTCTCACGCACTTTCTCTACATGTGTGTTATTTCTTCACTAATTATCTTCTCTATTTATAGTGAAGATTGTCACCAATTATAACAAATAAGTTCTCTTGAAAGTTGAAATAAAAACAACTTCTAATGAATCTATTCAAATAATCTTCATCTAGCAAAATATAATCTTTTACTTTACATTTAAATCACATAAACCTTACTGATAAAAATTTAATTTTCAATATACATGCAACTTATCTTTTAATTTAAAAATCTACATAAATTTTAGTACTTACATTTTTCTTCTTTGTATTTCTAAAATGTGGCAGATTTCGTTCCTCATTAAGTTAAAATGAACTAAAAGGGTCAAGGACAAAACCGCCCTATTCTAATAGTAGAAAGGCCAAAATCATTATTTTCAAAACACTGGAATCAAACCCAATTTTCATCAAATATTAGAAAATCTAAAACGCATTTTATCCAAAAAAATAATAATATTGAAGTTAAAAACACTTGGCTGTGTACCCATTGAGCTGGAGATGTTGGTGGCGGAGGAAGTCTCCAACACCAACAGTATCCAATGCCTTCCAAGCATTTTCCCATATTGACAAAGCAAACCCAGTGACCCTCAAAGTGTCTGAAGATTCTAGCACCAAACTTCTGATACCCAACCTACGAGAACCAATATCAAATACTAGCTTAATTAAATTACGTTAATTAATAAATAATCATATGGATAAATAGTTTGAGAGAAAATTATGGTACTTGTGAAGTCCTAAGGATGTTGTAAGGCCAGCAATTCCAGCTCCCACAATCACAATATCTTCAACCACTTCTGTTTCCATTATTCCCTATGCGATCTCACTACCTTCTAGTACTCTCACTATTTTAATTGGAATATAAAATATTAGGATTGAGTGATCCAGCTAAGTACTTAAGTATATATATTTTCACATGCAAACCAATGTTTATATATATAGTTGGAAAAAGAAGATGAGGAAGTCATAATTCAATTTGATGATGAAAGACATACGTAAGATGTGACCTTATTTCGGGAAACTAATTAAGGAAGCTGCAAATGTTAATGTTAAATCCTCCGAATCCGAGCATTATCATCGGATGTCGTCATGGAATACGTCACATTACATCACATCTTATATGCTACATACGTATCACGTATGTAGCTACTACCTATCCCGAGCAGTAACGGCCAAAAAAATATATATTTCAGTTCACAAGATAGAATTTGAGTTGAGTTGGATATCCTTGCTTTGCTTGACAAGAAAAATAGCTCATGTGTGACTTACGAGTAACACTTGGGATGAACTTCCCTCCCATTCTCCCTTCTTTTTTTTATTCAAAAAATAATTTATAGGTAGAAAAATTGTTAGATGTTTCTAAATATAAGTCTAATACTTATTTTTAATGTTAATTGCATGCATTTGATAAGTCTTTTTTTTCTTCTGGTTAGGTGTTTAATCTGATTTGGTTTTTAACTGAGGCAAATGAAATCATGTGGTGAGCTCGTCTAGTGAAATAACATTTTTATTTTACTCTTAAGATGTTTGAATTTAATTATTGAAAAGGATTTAGGAGCTTTCTATTTGCAAATCTTATTTGAATTTATTGTTAGTGAGTACAATAAAAGTACGTTTCATAAGTTATTTCAGCTAATTTATAATTTATATTTTTGTTGGATGAAAATTGAGGTATTTTAGTAAATAAACTTAATCTTAATTGCTTAAAAACTATTATACACTCCTATAATGTTTGCATTTGCAGCTTATTTATTAATCTCAATACTTTAATAAAAAAATTCATTTTTATACTCTCCATTTCTAACTTTTAATAAATATTTGATCCTCAAACAGAAAAGATAAGAATCTAAAATTAACTAAAAACTTATAAACTATAATTAACTAATAATATGTCTTGTTAATAAAAAAAATGTATTGAAAATTGTATAAACATATTAAAAATCATATCAACACCAATTTTTAATCAATTAAAAATATAGAAGTTTTTGTTCTAATAATACATAGGCATTAAATTCTTACAAATAATTGTATCGTGCACAGTTTTTATTTTTGCCACTCATCACAGTTGTCTTTTTATAGTTTGGCTAGTGGACATTGTATGGTGGTAAGCTTTATTAGTTATATCTTATATTCACTCGTTTTTGCTAGAAAATATTTTAATATTTTTTAAACATTATAGTATCACATCTAACAACTATCAGTGCTAGACCACTTTGATTAACTAATCCTTTAACCCCTCAACATTATAATAGTATGATAAGTATTTGTATTCATTTCTAATTAACATTAAAAAAAACTAATTTGGATTATTAATGATATTATAAGTAACTAAATGATTACATGATTCACGTTTTTAGAGACTAATCTTGTACTGGAGTAAAAAATAACAGAAATATTTAACTGTTTAATTTTCTTCAAAATCTAAATTGGATTTCAGTGATTTTTTTAAGTAATAAATTAGGTATTTACCCTTCTTGGTGAGCAACCTAAGTTAGACAACACAAGTTTGGAAGAAAAAGGAAGTGGAAACTGAAAAGTTACATGTGGCAAATTCTCAACCAGCTTGTATTGTATCTTTTTGTTTAGATAAATCTTCTGTCATTGCTGACAATGACATCCATGGTAGAACAGAAACTCCTTCCTCCTCCCCACTTTACAAACAGCTCCTTTTAACTTTCTCAAAGGAAGCCGTAAATGGTATAATTCTGAGGATGGTTATAATATGACAATTTTGTCCTTATATATATGCAGCTTTACCAATCAACATCAGATAACAATGAGAAGTTATAATCTGACATAAAAAGAATAACAAGGACTTGAAGTTCATTCACATGGCAAGATGAAAGGCAACACAACACTGATGGACTGAGAATCTTACAAGATAATTGTGTCACTAAGAGTTACTATTATTTAGTTTACCACAGTCATAACTTGACTTCTTGAACAATTGGCTAGTTAAGAATGCAGCCAAAATGTTGTCCCTCAAAAAGGTGACAAATATGGACTCAGCCTCCCGAATAGAACCCGCCATATAAGATGTAACAATGACATCAATGCTTCTCCATCTTCTCTCCTTTGCATATTTCTTCAAGCTTCCCTCAATTCTTTTGAATTGGTCCTATTCTTCATCCTTCTGCTTGATATGTTTAGAGAAGGCCTCAGCTAGGCACCTGGCTAAAACAACCCCATCTTCAAAGGCACAGCACCCTCCCTGGCCAAGGTCCCCAGTCATGGGGTGGAAAGCATCTCCACCAACACAAACATTGTCTTTACTAATATTCCCAAACATCAGCTCCCAGGGATGCCTATGTCTCAGTGGAGATGATAGGAAGGCATCTAGTTCTATTTTTTCTATGTAGTATCTAACATCTCTTGGCATATTCTCAAGCTTGTTTAACACATATTGTTTCAGTTTAGCAGGGTTCTCTTCTAGCTCTTTGTCTGCAAGACAAGACAAGAAAAGTGGAATGGTAAAAATGACAAAGGTAAGCATATTGTTAATGTCATAAGACAATAGCCATAGTGAATGAATGCTGTTTTTTTTTTTTTTGCAATTGAAGTTTCCAGAGTGAACAACTTATATTTTTTTAGGTTAATTATTTATTTAGTGCTTATAGTTTCACAATTTGTACCTTTTAGTTCTTATAGTTTGAAAATAATTTTTTTATCTTTATCGTTTACATTTTAATTCTTTTTTAATCTCTATAGTTTAAAAGTAATTTTTTTTATCTTTATAATTTATATTTTAATTTTATTTTAGTTTTTATAATTTGAAAGTGATTTTTTTAGCCTCTATAATTTATATTTTAATTATCTTTTAATCCTTACTACAAATATATATATATATATATATATATATATATATATATATAATTAACTATAAATTAGTTATAAATTATCAACTACTTTTTTATTATAAATTATCTTGTAATAAATTAGTTATAAATTACTTGTTAATATTTTTATAGTTAATACTAATTAATAATAATACTTATATTTTGATAATATAGACTAAAAGAAAATTAAAATATAAAATACTGGGATTAAAAATATCACCTTCAAACTATAAAAATTAAAATGTAAGTTATAGGAACTAAAAAAAAATATTGTGAAACTATAAGAATTAAAAGAGAATTAAAATATAAGCGATAAAGACTAAAAAAACCATTTTAAAACTATAAAGACTAAAAAATACAAATGATAAAATTATATGAAACAAATGAATAATTAAATCTATTTTTTAAAATTCACCTTGTTGGTGGGTGTGCAGGAATAGCATCAGCTCAGATACCTTTGCCAAAGAACTGCATGAAGCTGGGCTCAAACCCGTGATCGTTCTTGAACTCTGCACAGCCCCTGATTGCATATCTCCCTGTAAAAGAGATATTTTTGAAGCCCAGCCGCTATGGAGTTCACTCCATCACACCCAATCAATACCTTTTTCAATTGCAAACATCAATGTACCAATTTCAAGTTTACCTACTTGGACTCATAGTAGAAGTTGTTTGCTTCTTATATGGTATTTAAGATCTTAGCGTATTTTTCATGTCACACATATTGTTTACTTTGGTTTTTATGGCTGTCCCATCAGCAAGATGGAGTATCTTATAGAAGCCAGATTCCTCAATAGCAACAACCTTTGACAAGTATCTGATGGTGCCACTTGGAAGCTCATTGGCTAGGACTTCCAACAGTAAATTTCTTTTAACACAACGAATTTCACGGTCTGTTCTGCATCACACAAAAACAACCAACATAGCAATAATTATCTACAGACTAAATAAACTGAATAATTATCCCCCCCAAAGAATTTAATCTGACAAGTTAGTTTTAGACTCAAATTGAAAAATGCACACAAACTAATTATTGCATAATTAGAGTGAATTTTATCAGAGTGTACTTACTGCTGATTTCCTGATTCTTTGAAACGCATAGCTGATGTTTGTTGCCCTGTAATCAATGAAGTAGTGACAACCCTGAACTCCAATTTCACTAGTTTAGTTTCATTAAGCCAAAAACATCCTAAATAATGTGAATTGACTTTTTTCTAGCTATTAACAAGACTAGTGTAAAATTTCACAGAATAATATTAAAAAGAGAAAGTTAAAAACACGTAGCTGCATAGTGCATACCCATGAGCTGGGCATGTTCCTGGCGGAGAATGTGTCCAACACCAACAGCATCCAATGCCTTCCAAGCATTTTCCCATTTTGATAAAGCAAACCTAGCGATCCTCAAAGTATCTGAAGATTCTAACACCAAACTTCGGATACCCAACCTGACAGCTTAATTATCAAATAATAACTTAGTTAAATTACATTAATTAATTAATGATGATCGTATGGATAAGTACTTCGAGGGAAAATTAAGGTACCTGTGAAGTCCAAAGGATGCTGTAAGGCCAGCAATTCCAGCTGCCACAATCACAATATCTCTTCTGTTTCCATTATTACTATGCGTTAGCGATCTCCATTCCAGGCACTACCTTATAGTATTCTCTCTCTTTTTTTAAAATTGGAGGAATATTAAATATTAATATTGAGTAACCAGATTAGGTACTTAGTTACGTAAGATGTGATCATGTTCAGAGGATGTTCAATTTTCAGCATTTAACTAACTTGTCAACTACTATTTTTTTTAAAAACATTTTCATCAGCTTGTAGCTTATTGAATTTGTAATAGATTGAGACATCAACAAGTGACTCGAAGTAACAAGTGGTGTCTTCTACCGTACCTGATAATATAATCAATAACACAAATTATTATAACTTTCACCATCTTCAATATTTATGTACATAGATATAAAACTCTATTTTCTTAAAAAAAAATATGATGCGACTTTATGCTGTTTAAAACGTTTGACAATTTCATAATTCTTTGTTAATTTCTTGAATAACAATTAAATACATATTCAAATTAATTACCTTTAATTTTCTAAGTTGAAAATTATTTTTATTCATAAAATCTGAACTACTCATACTGCTAAATTAACTAAAATACACTGAGAACAGTTTGATGTATATAGTGGTATGTTGTTTTTAGATGCATTCACTCATTTTTTGTTAGTGAAATATTTTAATAATACTATTCAACCGAACTTATTAACCAACTCTATCGATCGACTCACAAAGAAAGATGGTCCCATCATACATCAAAACTTTGTGATTGCTATCCGCCAAAGTTGAATTACATCGATGTTTCTAGCATCACAACCCTTGTTCCAATCAATAAAACTGCCAAGCCACAACAGTAATAGGACGCTTATATCAAACCAAAATCCCCGAAAAAATTATTCAAGTAGTAACTGCAGCTTTTACACATAAGCACCTTTAACTTATCCAAGACAAATGTGCATAGCTAAATCTTTTTCAAAGGAAGCCGTTATATAATTCTAAGGATGATTATTTCTGCCACGAGACTCCTCATCACACAACAACCGTGAATTTATCTGCTGTCTGGGAATTTATCCTCGTATGACTGAGGCACCTGCCAGCATATACAGCATTTAAGATTTAATAGATTTATGGTTAGGGAAAGGTGTTCATCAATTTTGTGGATATGGAAACAATAAAAATAAAGGGAAACAAAGCTAATAATAAAAGTACCATGAAGCTTGCAGTGATCATCTTCCCAGCAAACCATCTTCCGTGCAAGGCCTGCTGTGCACTTATTGCAGATTGGGTATCTTCAAATCGTAAATAGACAAAACCAGCACTCTTCCTGATTATCATAGAAATAATCAATAAATTAAAAGACCACAAACTTATAGTCTCAGAAGTAAAAGAGGAACAAATAAGGATTACTAGTTTACTCACTTATCAACATATATGTGTTTTAAGGCCCCAAACTTAGAGCATTCGGCTTCAACATCTTCTTTAATATCCAAATCAAAATCTGGTTCAGTCTGCAGCACATCATGCCGGTAATATCATTAGACAAAAGAAAAGTAGGAAAAATACAACCAAATAAACATGCTATTTAGTCACCTCATCTTTGGGATCAAACATATTCTTTAACATTAAGCATTCACTTGGAACACCGATTGGATCAATAGAAGGAATTGTAGCCGTGGGAATTTGGAGACCTCCACCTGCCAATCCACCCACAGGCGCAGCTGCGAGTATGTTTCCTGTTGCAGGTAGATTAAGACCTGTGTTGTTGACACCAGAATTACCGATGGAACCAACCATGCTGTCAACAAATACACGAGAAGTGAGATTATGATCATTGATCTTGACATGTGAAAAGCCAAAAAATGGCAGGGGACCAACCTTGATGCAGTACCACTACGATCCAACTTCTGCATGAGAATTGCTCGAGAACATGCATTCAAGGACTGAAAATTTCAGAAAGGTCAGCTAAAGCAGTGGTTTGTATTAAAACCAGCACAAGTTAAATTATATTACAAAAAGTACTAGTTAATACCAATTTTCAAACAGAAACAAATATTCGGTGAAGCTGCTAATAAATCAAATTGATCATGGTTTATTGAATAACAACTATTAAGATCATTGTAATTTTGTTTTAGTAGAAAGAAATGGGGAGAGTAGACTTTTTCACACGTATAAAATAGCACAATACCAATATAATTTGCTGAAGAAAGCAGAGTCTAAATTCACATCTAGTAATGACTAATACCAATATAATCCAATTTTCTAATATTCAGAACTTAAACAGCCAACCTCTCAGGTTGTCCAAAACATGTAAAGTAATTAACTAGCATTAGTTGATCACATGAATGAGTAATAATTCTCAGCAAAACTCATTCAGCTGCTAATATATATATGAAATAAAGAATAGATAACTCCAACATAGAGTGCCCAAGTTCAATTACAGTATAACCACACTAATGGAATAATTATTCTGCTATGAATTGTGGCCATTATAACTTGCAATGCATCAGTGGAGTTCCATATAGGCTTTCTAAACATCAGGGAAATATGTATAATTTAGTAAAATTTTAAAGAGGCCATAACCAGTTTTCTTCAGAAATAGATCACTTACCAAGCCACCTCCTTCATCATCATCAAAATCACCAGTATTTCCTCCAACTTCTTGCATTCCAGATTGATCAGTAACAGCTGATACCTAATTCATAAAACAAAAACTAGAGGCAATAAGGTCACCCAATTTAGATCATCTATGCATAAGATCATTACCAGAATATTCACTTGGTAGCTAATCCTCATAAAAATACAACTTAAAGTCAAGCTCAAATGAAAAGCACATGTGGATATACAAACCCAAAGATCATCATAGTAGTTATCTGAAAATCTGTTTTGGAAGAAAGGAGGTTATAGAGAATCAGAGATCCACATGAGTCATGCTAACACTCTGGAAAGAGGAATAACCACTTCTTCATGTGTGAATGTTCAGTTAGGAGGGGGATAAGAAGGGAAGGACGGGAACAGTAATAGAGAAAGATGCAAATAGAAAAGGAAGGAGAATCTACTCTTCTCAAATGCTTGTGTTATCTTTTCCTTTTTTAGTTTTCCAGAGTTTCATACAGTTCTCTATTCGCAAACTAATGTTACTGATGTCACAATGATACCAGTAGCAGATCTGTAGTAAATAGTACTACATTACTTGATCTTATGATTTCAGTTTTAACACTATTCTAGTACAAATAACAAAATATCCTTCCCTTACTTAGGTAACATAGATAGATAAAACCAGAGAAATTAAAACCCCCTAAAAATAAAATAAAATCATCTACAAGATTCACTAACTGGTGAATAAAATTATTTCCAACAAGCTGGTCTGGTTAGTATATTAAAAGGTACAAGGATTCATTCAAGACTCCATTTGACAACTGATAGAGTCCACCAGTCCAGCAACCTAACAGCAAGACTTGGAATGCATGACTAATTGACTAGTTTATTACACACAATTTATGCATCCAGTTAGATATATCACAAGATCAAGATACAAATTAAAATAATCCATAAACTGACTACTTCAACAATTCACATTTTATAAAATTTAATAGAACCTCAAACTTTAGCAAAATATATAGCCAAGTTTTAGTAAAAGAAGGATAACCAAACTCAGATTTATGAACAAATCAACAGTACCTTGATTGTCCTACCACCAATCTCTAATTGACCATTCAAGCTCTGAGCATTTCTTGCATCTTCAAGGCGTGCAAACTACAGTAAACAATTTAATTAAGTACATAGCTGGAAACAACTGCAACTTGCAAAAAGCATTATGATAAGGCCATGTAGTAGAATAGCATCAGAACCCACTAGCAACTTCATTCATTACTCCATTGGATCCAAATAGAAGTTCTCCCTTGGTTTAAAATCAAGGTAAGTTTCCACATAGAATGAGCAATTGCTCAATATACAGCTATAGTAACCAATACATATAACTGGAGAAAAAAATTACAAAAACTCAATACAGCTATAGTTATAAAATTCACCTGCACAAAGCCAAAACCTTTGCAGTGCCCACT
Organism: Glycine max; assembly: GCF_000004515.6. NCBI lineage: Eukaryota > Viridiplantae > Streptophyta > Magnoliopsida > Fabales > Fabaceae > Glycine > Glycine max. The sequence goes on from NC_038246.2 coordinate 50,398,417, forward strand.
TTCATCAAGAGGCAGCTGGACTAGCTCAACCTGACCAAATGCTTCAAACACCTAACCAGTTTAACAAAGGAGTAAAAAAGAATAATACAATCAATTGGAAACAATGTTGGAAATAAAAAATACTGGTATCAAATTGCAAAGGAAAGAAAATATTGACTTTCAAGTAATCAGAAAGAAATGTAACACAAGGAAAAGAAGCAAAGAAAAAAAGAAAAGGAGTGGATAAGTTCCCAGTCCAGGGACCAATCTCATTCTGGTCTAGCATTCCATTATATGATGAGGAGTGAGGTTCCCTTTCAGTCAACCAGTTCTAGAGAATCCATCACAAAATGTATCAATAAATTGTTCAAGGACAAAAGAAATGAGAAGTTCTCACCCTACGAATATCAGCTTCAGTAATACTGACATGCAGATTGCCAACATACAGCTTTCTTGCTCCCCCAGAATAAGGGCCTATAAGTCCAGTGAGTCCATTAGCAACAGATGTTGTGGACTGAACCAAATTCTTTTCTGCTTCTGATGGCTTCACCATCACTGGTTGACCAAGAAGAGGTTGGCCCGAAAGTGCTATTGCCATGGGGACAGACATGACATCATAAAACTCAATATACCTGAAAAAAAGAATGCAGTACATAGTCATACAAAGCCAATAAAGATGGGGCTTACACCATCTACCTTAAAATATCTTTGTAGTTATTGTTTTTGAATACAACTATTGACCAAGTGATTGTAACTAGTGACCTGGTCAGTGGTCACATTACCATGTAACTACCCACCCTGGTCTCCATATAATATATAATTAAATATGCATCATAAAAAGGAAAATATCAAGGACCATTATCATAATGGAGAGTGGCAGATTGAAAGATACCTATCGGTAGTTAGTTAGGTATCTGTTAGTGAGGGAATTAGTCAGGTTAGGTTAGTTGGGCTGGCGGGCGCTGAGATAGTAGAAGACAGAAAGCATATTGCCTATAAATAAATGGGGGAGATTGAGAGAAATCATATCATTTGAGAAAGGATTAGACTCTTAGAAGGAGAGTCTTGATCTCTCAAATATCTGGGGAAATCATTCATTTTGTATGCTTTAACCCTAGCCAAAGGCTGCTACCATAGTGGCACAACAATTGGGATTTTGGGTTCATCAATAAAAAATCATTCTTTCCTTTAGATTCTCAACTAGTTCTATCACAGATATACTTTCATACATACATGCAAGCATGTATACATACATATGTGGGAGAACATTAGGTAAGAACATGACAGGACTTAATTTACACCATCCATGATCCATCTAAGATTGAATGGTCAAGGTTAAATTCTATCACGCTCGCTTGACAAACATGTGTGTGTAATGCTTACACATTTTAATTTTACATTTTCTTCACAAAATATCAGTTTATATATTAGTTCAACCTCAAGTTATTTCACAGAATTAATATCAATCAAGTTACAGGGAACTGAAGTTGTAAAAACTCATATGAATCAAACATTAAGTACTAAGTTTCAAAATATAATCATATTTATTTATATAGCAGCTAACTCTTCTCCCAACAGCCTTTTTCATGCTACTTTTTTCATACATAATTAAGAGCAGAAACTAAGTCAACCAAACACAGTTATGTGATGCTTACCCAACACCCTTGGAACGTCTTGAATTGCGATCCATAATCAAGCGAACATCTCGCACCTAAAATTAGTAAACTAGAGATGTCAAGAAAACAAAGGTTGAAGAAGAACTGCTTTTTAGGAAGCAAAATAAAAAAGGGGGGAAAACAGAAAATGAAATTTTAAATTTAGTCCAGTTAGCAATGTAAAAACTATATACACTATCAGTAAGCAAGAAGCTGCAACATCATTTAAGTCTAGTATAACTATAATATTTCACATGCAGTGTTACAGTTCAAGTTTTCTAAACAATACCATTGAATTTACTGATGTGTAATATTCATTACACTATCAAGGAATTAAACTTAAGTCATGTTACATTGTTACTAACAAGAATGGATTTCCTTCTGATGCTTTGTCTGATTACTGATAAATCAGAGAAATGCATTACATGCCTCTCACATTTCTATTTCATCTAACAATCTCTAATTCTCTTATTCTTTATGGGAGACAAGGATCTATTGCATTCAAAAAGTCAAAACGAAAAGCCAGCTACAATAACAGATGAAAGCAATTCAGAATTTTTTATGTTAGCAAAGAAAGTGAATGGAATATTATGACCTTGCCAGCCCTTGAGAAGAACTCATATACATCTCTTTCATCTGCTTTCAGAGAAATCTGTAAAAATGTTTTGAAGATTAGATCCAGCAGTTAATGAATATTAAACAAACAGATCATGTGATGGCATTCAAGATGTATTTGGAATACCTGATAAGCAAACACAGTCCTTTGATCTCTTTCAGGATCAGCCTCAGGTTCTGTTGCTTCTTCCTTTTTCTCTTTATGCCGTCTACAACATAACAAAAAAACAATTATAACCCAAGTTGTTGTTATACATGCAACCTCTTTATAGCAGTTCAGATTTGAAAATAACAATAACATTCTGCATAAACCATATTTTCCCAACACAAAATTTTCATGTTCCTTAAATTCGCAACATGGCAGCAAATTGTCTTTACATGTATAAAGCCCAAATCCACCTGACATAGGCCTGCAGGGAACTGAATTGAGTTAACATGAAATCACCAGGTAACATAGGTTTGAATTCATGACTTTGCTTCTTTAACTTACAAAGAATCAAACCCGTGGATTGACGGAAATGGTAATTAAAGGGAATGAATGCCACCCAATTGCTATTAACACAAGATTTTGTACCTTCTATAAATTAAACAAAATCTTATATTGAAACAGCATCACCAACTTGGATTGATGGCAGTACGAGAGAGTGAGGGACCTAATTGCATTAAGTTGAAACCTGTTAAAAGCTTATATATACTGAGTAAGAGAACCATAAGCATAAAAAGAATGAAACCTTTTTAATACATAAAACTAGTTTTATGCAAGACATCACTAGTGATGTGATTACATTGAAGGAAGAATCAACAGAAACAGGACAGCACAATACACACACACACACACACACACACAAAAAAAAATCCTATCCATGCAATTGGTAAATCACTAGAATCCAACAATATCAAAATTAAAGGCTTTAATCACATTGATCAGATCACGTTACCAATGATATGAACAAAAAACTAATGTTGCAATGGAGCACCCAGGTCTGGACATAAACAAAAGACAATGATGGACTTCATCTGATAGTGGATTTTAAACTGGTTTTAGGGGCTTCATCTGTTGCTTAAACTAGACCAATTTTTTTACTGGACTTCATTCACTCAAAAAACCCATGAACTAATTGATAAGGGAAAATTGAAAGGCCATGAATTGGAGAACTTTCTAAAATCTAATAAAATTAATCGCAACTGACACCAATCTATTACATGCAGTAACAGAAACTGTGACCAACATGCAGCCAAATGAACATTGTTTTTGCCCACAGGCATCAGAAGATGAATTGCTTCTCTTAAGCATAATCCCATTACTCCATCACCAGCATTTCTGCAACAGAATAAATGCAATTAAGCAACAAAGTTGAAGATGGGAGGATTATAAATAGCATGGCATCACCACTGCGACAACAGCCATTCAATCAATGCATGGCTGCAATGCATGCTTTCAAATACATTCCAGTAGGGAGAAACTTTTGAAACCCATGACCTGAGGTTCCAGTGCCTGCCCCAATTGGCAGAAAGATCATTTGATATTGACGGCGAGTTCCCAGAATCTAACATTCAATATTCAGAAGCTATAACGCTGTTAAACAACACAACTAACTATATGAAACTCAAGAACCTAAGACAACTAAGTTGGCTCTCTAAAAAAAGAAACATACACATCAACACAACTAAGTATATGAAACTCAAGAACCTAAGACAACTAAGTCGGCTCTCAAAAAAAAACATACACATCGAGTAAGTATACTCTTATACACATTTTGACAAAGATGAAGAATCTAAAAGTAGTTTCTCAGGAGCAGAGCTATCTATAATAGAGGACTTTATGCTGAAAGCCAAAGGAATTTTAGTCATTTAATAAGTTCCTTTCAAGTAAATAGCCTTTCTGCATCTGTTTCATATCCAATGCTCTGCTAAAGGGCAATACTACATATGTATATATCACACTGCAGGAATTTAAGAATATTGAGGTAGAAGGTTGGTTCTTTAGATGAGATAAAGCAGAAAAGAAATCATTATATAGATAATCCATGTTCACGATGGATGAAGAAAGTCAATAAGAAACAAAAATCTAGGGTAGCTAAATAACTTCACCAGCAAAATTATTACTTTTGTATAATTTGGCGCAGCAGCTAAAATGAATAAAACTTGAATATAAAAGAATACCTGTCTTGTCTATCCCGTTCCCTTGATTCCCTCACCCTTCCTCTGTCTTTGTAATCCTTATCCCGGCTTCTCTCTATATCTCTATACTCCCTGTCACGACTTGTCTCTCTGTCTTTGTCATCCAGATCAGTTCGATGCCTATCAGACCTACTTCTGCTTCGCTGTTGCCGCTCAGCCTCACTCCCACGGTCCCTTCTGTCCCTTTCTTGGTCACGACCGTGGTCTCTGTCTCTCTCCCTATCTCTCTTCACATCCTTGTCCCCATGGTCTCTCTTCCTATCCTTGTTCTCATGATCTCTGTCCCTATCCCTCTTCCTATCCCTAATGCCCCCAGAGCTTCTGTCCTTGTCTCCATCTCGGGACTTTGAACCATGACGGGATGAGCCTCTTTTTTCTCTGAGCCTCTCGCGATCATGAGAATCGTCTCCAGGTTTTGAATGCTTGGGATGGAGATCAACATCATCATCATCATCACCCTTATGCTTTGAACTCCCATTCCGCCCTCTCTCTTCAGATTTCACACTTTTGTCCCCACCATTAGCCCTGTGCTTAGCTTGAGGGTTTTCAACTGCGTTCTCTAAATACTCATACTCATCAAAATCCATCGTAACCCTAATAAGCTCCAACAATGTAATTTAGAACAACTTGTGTTTGCTAAATATCTGCAAAAATTAATTAACGACGTAGAATCATTGGGGATGGGTGTTGCTACGATGCATAACTCAACGGGAACCTAATTGGTAAATAAGTGAATTATCGTAAAATAATAATTCTAATAACAAATTACCTTCTGGAACGAAGGCCTTCCAAGTTGGAAGCGTTAGGGTTTGAGTGGTCGAATCTGCAAACCGAGCTTCGAACAAACACAGCAGGCAAACACTTTTCAATAGCCACCTGACTGCTGCGCGTTACCATTTGCCATTATCAAAATTTAACAATGGGGTTCTTCACTCTTACACACTTATACTGCATACTACACATCAGCATTATTAACTAATTACTGTCATCGACAAAGAATGGGCTTTTGAAAACTAAGTCCAGTTCACCTCCTACTTGTTAAAGCCCGACAAGAGAATTACTATTCACACTACCCTTTTATAAACAATCCTTATTTTTTTTATTCTAAAAGAGGAGGACTGATATTACACTCTTTGACACATTGGTTAAAAATTATAAAATCATGAGTGAGACTCGTTAAATAAGAAATAAGACTTATGAAAAAATTGTAATAAATAACGTATTCAAAAGAATGTATAAAAAATATACTACTAGTATTTTCAAACTTTTTTGTTCTTCTTTGGAAGAACTTTTTCCTAGAAGTTTGGATATTGGGCAGGTTCAACTAAATTATGTTCTAAGACAATCCAATACTCGCCTGGCTTTAAGTCTGTGTATGCTTGGTTTAGAGATATCACAAATTTCGATGCACCACAACAGTTAAGCATGTCTCTTTGTTGCTTTGAGTTGAACGAACGTATGAGCACGTTCAACGCCAAAACAAATGAGTTCCAAACACACCCATCTCCAAAGATGCCTAGACAGTTGACAGTTATATTGAAAAAACCTTTCTAAAATTTATTTTTCTTGTTAATTTATCAAAAGTAATAATTTTGTAGGCCAAATTGAAATTGAAAATAGAAATCTTGTTCAAAAATCGTAGTATAAAGATTTTTATGTTATTAAAGAATTAAAAAACACCATAAACATAACTTCTAAAATTATTATTACAAATGTGAACGATCTTATCATACAAGACAATGTATGATTATAGAAGACCATGTTTATTATTAAACATTGATAGACCAATGTATGATTATTAAACAATGATAGAACCAGGTCGTGCTTAGGAAGGAAGGGCAAAACAGATTACATCGTACATCAAAATTTCCAGAGGTCAGTAGGTAAAAAATTCCCGTCTCCACAGTTAAGTAAAATAAAATAAACATCAAAATTGTTTGCTTCCATGCTAAAACTACCAACAATAGATGATGGAAAATTCCCACCAAAACTCTCACTAAATAAATAGACCTGTTTCCACAGGTCATCCAAGGTAAATAAATACAGCTACTGGCCCCGTGGAATGAAGGGTGTCACCCATTGCTTCATGTTTCTGAAGAGTATATAATGTGTCATTGCACCACATTTGTCCTTGAAATATGTTAGCCATCCTATGTGGGTCGACTTTGATACAACCCTCCTCTATTTGAGTTGCAGATATACCTTATTTGCTGACTGTTATTATTTCTCAAATTTACTGATTCCCTTCTCTGTTCCTATGCATCCCTGCTTTTACACCTTGTGTCTCATGGCCATTTGGAGTACTAAAATTGCCATAACTAGAAGGTCTTGGGGTATTGGGAGCACTGGGATGCCTAGGGATACCCTCATTTGGAGCACTAAAATTGCCATAACTAGAAGATCTTTGGGTAATGGGAGCACCAGGATGCCTGGGGATACCCTCATTTGGACCACTAAAATTGCCATAACTAGAAGATCTTGGGGTATTGGGAACACCATGATGCATAGGAATACCCTCACTTGGGCTACTAAAATTGCCATAACCCGGTCTAGGGGTATTAGGAGCATTAGGAGGAGGATTGCAGATATTCTCATGGGAAGGCATTGAGTGTCTTGGTCCAGGAGGAGTAAAAGCTAGCCTGTTATTTTCTATTCTTGGATTAAGGTTAGCATTTACTGGCGCTTGCCTTGTCCGATTCCAATTCGGTGGTGGTGACCTGAATGCGTCTCTTGCTCCAGGACCTTGATAGTTCATACATGTATTATTTGATGTTTGTTGGAATCTGCCTCTTGGCTCTATTCTTTTGTACCTATTCTCAGTCACAGCAGGAGGCACTTGTGCATTAGATTGGACGTTATTCTCTTGGCTCCTATACCTATTTTCGGACACAGGAGATGCTTCTGGAGCAGCATTTGTTTGATTATTAGGAGAGGCAGTCATGTTCACATTGTTGCTAAATACAGACAAGGAACTTTTAGAAAGCTTGTTACCATCAGAAAGCACCTCCTCCTCCGTTTCAAACCCAGATTCAGCATGACTCTCGTATTCAATGGAATCACTAGAATTGGCAGTTGATATCTCCATATCACCCTCCTGAGTCGTAACGTTTGTTGCATTTTGCAATTTTTTCCCACCTTTCTTTGATAGCCCATACTTAATGTGTCTGACAATCATAAATGCATCTTTTTTTGCCATATGTGGTCCACTTTCCACAATACAGACATCTTCCATCTGCAAATAATTTTTTTAATGCAGAATGAAGGGTTTGTAGAGAAATAGGAGGGAAAAGGTAAAATAAGAAAATCTTAAGAGTTCGGACAGAAAAATCCCAGAATAAAGTAAGAATGTCGTACCAGAGCAAGAATAGGAGAAAATAATACTGTCAAGTCCTGATTTTCCTTGCCCGATACCTTGCACTGTTTTAAATAGACAAAAAAACAATCATATTTCTGACATATGATTCACCAACTATATAGATGGCACAGTAACCCATAGATGCTGTTGGAAGCTGCAAACTTATATTCCTCTCACTAACAAATAGAAAATCTAAGGAAAGTAATTTTTAAAAAAGGTTTAATTACCCATTTAATCCCTATAGTTTCCAAACTTATCTTTTATTCCTTATAATTAATAAGTGGATTTTTTCCCCTAAAGTTTAGATTTTAATTCCCAAAAGGTCTCTGCCATTAAATTTTTTTAACTCCGTTAGTTAAAGAATTAAAATATAAACTTCAAGGACTAAAAAAACCACTTATTAACTATAGGGACTAAAAGAAATAAGTTTGGAAACTATAGGAACTAAATGAGTAATTAAACCTTAAAAAAAAATCCATTGATTAAATTTTCAATTGATTTGTCAATAGCAAACGGATTCCGAGTAATCTGCGTCAATCTCACTAAAGTGCATATCGGTATAGATATCAATATATAATAAAATCCACTTCTTTCATTTATAGCAAAATGGTTTGAATCTGAAATAGAAAAAGAAAAGGTTTGAAAGAAACTGTTAAAAATGTATACTGTACACCCCTTTCTCTAGTATTGTAGTAGTTCAATTGAACAGAGCACCGCCCTGTGAAGGTGGAAGCTGCGGGTCCGGGCCCATTAATTCATTTTTTGTGTGAAAGAGAATAAAATTAATAAACGAAATCCCTCCTACTTTTTTTTCCTTTTTTGTCGAAACCTTTACTCACCATGAAAAAGGAAAAGGAAGGAAAAGAAACTGCTAACCGATATCCTAGGAAATGTAATTAACAGAGTATTTTCTCGTGATTGAACATAGTGGAAACCCAATTACTAACAAGATTGCTCCCGAGACACTGTAGAGACAATATAGATGAAAAAATCTAGTTCAAAACCAAACAACAAAAAGAGATTACCTTCACTCGATAACCCTTCTCCATTAACTTTTTAATCATATCTGCTTTGTTCTTCAGGTCTTTTGCTTCCTGAAAACATCAAACAGAAGAAATTTAATCAATCAAATTTTCCTTTACTGGGATTAGGAAGTAAAACATAACACTCAGAATACAGACACCATATTTAACCCCAATATATACATATAAAGACATAATATCTTGCAGGTTCAACATTTCTCCCAACAAATTGAATCTCAAATGGTTAATTTCCTTCACCAGGTTACTTGTTTGAGTCAGGCACTAAAAGCTATAGGCTTGCTCATAGAAAGCAAGCACAGTGGAGCTGAAAGTGAACAATATTCAGCTACAGCCTATAAACCATGAAGGTCTGCTTCATCAGACTAAGGAGATAAAACCTGAATTGCATGTGAAACATCAATACCAAAAGGTTGGTCCAAAACATATATTGGCCTGGTTAAGGTTTGTTCTAAAATTTGGTAAAATTGATTCTGAGAGAATTAATTTTGATTCTTGAACCATTAAATATAATTGAGATGTGTATTCAAATTAATCTATGTCAGAGATTTATATCGGGGCATGTAATTTTAATTGGAAAATGTGAAAAATGATGTTCCAATGCCAAAAAAAAAGGACTTCCAGCTCACAATTGGAAACCTATTAGAAAATACATGCTACTAAACTTAATTTATAGTAGATAATTCTTATAAGAAAGAAGTTTGCTAAAATATTTAAAAGATATGGAAAAATAAAAGAAAGGAAACAGAGAAAGAAAACTTACAGTTTTTTCAGAAAATCGCACTTCCTTAACATCTTTTCGCAGTGTCATCTCAGCCTGCATTTGTCAGAAAACTGATTAAGAACTACATTACATCTAATAATCTAAGGATTAAAGATTTGTCATTGACAGTTCACTACACATGCCATAATGGCATAATGACTATAAAAGTGCAACTTGGCGCACGAGACTCCCACCTAGCTAGGTTTGGGGGGATAAATGTAGACAGTCTTATCCGCGCAAGCGAACAAACTGTTTCCAGGACTTGAACCTGTCTGACCTCTGGATCAAAAGGCACCAACCTTAGTATTGCCCTGAGGCTTGCTCCTATTAAATGTTAAGCAGTCATTTATATTGGGTTTAAGTCAGCAAGCACCAACCCATGACTATAAAAATAGAACCACTATAAAAAAATGTAAAGCTCTCATTAATAAATGGAATATGTTTTAACTTTTCAAAGTACACACACTATTCGGTTTTGTTGTAGTTTCAGTACCGAAAATGCAAAGCTTCACTTCTAATTCCTAGCTATTTGATGAAGTATACTAACACTATAAACAGTTTCATTTTTAAATCATCATTGCTATATGAAAGCTTGCTCCATCATAACTATTATTTGGAATAATGAGAGGAAAGGACAAATTTCATTTAGTCTATTCTTTTTAGTTATGATCCAGACAATTTTTTCTGGTCTTTGTTTTTCCAGAAAGTCTCTCGAGGATGAAAATTTCAGTTAGATGCAACAAGATCTGGTGAATATGCTGCAAGCAATCTGATTCTTTTAGTCATGCATATTATACAGGCCTGGACCAATCAGAATCAAACTCTTTCAAAGTTAGCAGACACATGATAGCTTACTCCAATAGAAACATACAACTGTTGATGGTTAAAGCCATTCTTAGCAAGTTGATCTTGACTTAAAAAGATGAAAAATAAGTATGCACTTGTAAGTTGTACAGCATGCGGTGATTTAGGAGCTTTTGATAACCATAATCCCCATTTAAATTCAATCTTGCATTCTTACATTATGTGCTCATCATATCCAATTATGTTGCCAACATATTTAGCACATAATATGGCACATGTATTCTAACAGGCAAAAAGCATGTGCAGTCCCAATGCTTTGCTAATAAAGATTCATGTGTTTGAACATTTGAACATGTCACTATCAAATTAAAATGAGTAGAACAAAAAAACTATCATTAATTTCAACCAAAAGCAATTAAAGAAATTTCACAAGCAACTTTCACAGCATACTGTACCCTGCTTTTAGCACGCTCCTTTTCCCTTTCTTGCCGCCTATACATTTGCTTGTGGAAGTCCATAATTTTACAGACAGGTGGCTTAGCATTTTTATCAACCTGTAACATGACCAAATCCTCATATAATAAATGTCACAAGATATGGGAAGCACCCTAATGTGCTTAACCCAACATCCCAAACTTCCTCACATGTATTCCAAAGAAAACTTAATGCTTTACAGTTTGACAAATGTATGTTATCTATCACTAGTCACAAAATATGCAAAATATTAAGGATATGTTGTTCACAATGATGAAAATGATCACTACATAATGTTAGACAGACACACTCAGTTGTTTTTGCCCCAAGTTAAGGTTAAAACCTAGTGTTTGGTTGGATGGAAATAGAAGGGAGAGGGTGGAAATGTTGGTTGTTTGGTATCATAGAAATAGAGTGGAAATAGGGTCGGGCCCATTATTTATTTCCACTCTATTTCTCACCTATTTCAATTCACCTCTCTATCTCTTTCCTATTTCTCTTCAACCAAACACTTTTTATTTCCACTTTATTTCTCACCAATCTCCATTCATTTTCTCTATTTTCATTCGCCCTATTTCTTTCCTACCTACCAAAGTCCAGACCCATCATAACAGAATGACTTGAAATATTCAGAGAATGCAAAAATAAATAAATAAACCCTTCAGTAAATGATGATTTTACTTGAAATTATGTAATCTACTTTAACTCAGTATCTCTATTTTGCAGGTATCTCTTAAAAAAATCTTCAGAAATTTAATATAAGAAAGTCTTAAAAAAATGTCTCGTTTAGTTTAACATGGGAAAAGACTTGAGAAATTTCATTTACCTCAACTAAATCAAGTTTAAGCGTCTTGGCATGCTCCAATGCTTCAAACCTGGGCAATATTGAATGATGCCCTGCATGAACTCATACATTTAATGGGAAATTCAAAGCTCAAGAAAAACTTTCCGTGCATTTCTATAGTAAATAACACACAAAGCTGATCTTCCAAGTCCATGTATTAAATAATACTAATATGGTTCAAATTTACATGTGTGTTTCTTTGAGTGGCTTCAACTTGCTTAGGCCTAAGAAAGGCCCCAGACAACATTGCAGTTTATCTTAGTTACATTGGTTTAAGCAGGAGAAAACAATTATTTGATAACCATGCGCAAGTGTAATATGATTATCACAAAAATAGGTTGATAGCTTTAAGTTCTAGCAGTTTTCCACAATAACATTCCACAGTTTAATCACTTGAGAGAATGGTGAGTTAATAGTTAATGGACATATGCAATGCCACCAATCAGTATTAAAACATGAGTTTAATACTATGCAGTATGCGCCATCAGTTTAAAATTTTTTACAATGTCAACCAATCAGAAATCATCGTTGATCTGCTTATTAAGGTAGTTATTATAAAAATCAACAAGCGTACCACACATCGCAGATGGTGATTGAATGACCCTGTAAAAATCCTTTTATACTATCAGTGCATGTACTATTTTACCCTTTAAAAAACATTAGAAAAGTAAACAACCAAACCAGCCTAAATTCAAATGTGCAATAGGTTTACCATCATCCGCCACAAGCCTCACATATGGAGCTTTGATTTTCTCATTCAACCGTAGCTCACTCGAGTCCTCCACATTGTTGTGCTTTACCTGATACTGAAATAATCCCACAAAGTATCATCAAATTCAAAAGAGTAGCACAGTGATCCATTACTAAGCAACCCATTTAAAAATACAGAGCAAAGGCAAGAACTTTGATAGTCTCAGGCAATAAAAGTTTGAAAAATTACTTGAACAGGTGCAGCGAAGAACCTCACGGTATTGAAAACACTTGTGGGTCTGCCATGAAACACAGAATTCGGATGTGGAATGTCCACAGGGAAGGGTTTGGGGGTGGAAGCATGCGGACGGTGAACATAACATCGTTGGAATTGGATGCAGAGGGTTTTGAGGTTGGGATTTCGGATTCGGTGCCAAAACGCCATGACCTCAGCGAATCAAACGGTTAGATTAACTGTAACAGAGGTCGGTGTTTGCGTAAACTCAGAAAAGGGAGACAAGACGACCTCTAAGTCTTATGCCATTGCCATAATCGCGTGCGTGTTCTGTGAACCCAAATCTTTTTACTTTTGCCAACTCACATGGGCGGGCCTTAATAATTAAGATTGGGCCTGTGATCAAGAATGAAATTTAATCCTATCTATGTTTTCTATTTGTATTAATTTAAAAGTTAAATAAGATTTTAATTTTTAGTTCTTTGTAATTTTTTTAACAACTTTTAATCTCCTTTAATTTTTCTCAGTATTTTTAGTCCCTAGCGGTAAAATGAATCTTTTAAATGCTAAGCGTGACAAATAAATGTTCACACCAAGACAACACATGAAAATCTTATTACATCACATATAGATGTCTTCTAAGTCATGACACCATATGGAGGTGTCATTCTTATGTGTGTATCTTATAATACTTTCATGTAATGTGACATAATATTATCACCCTCATTTTTAGTTTTTACAAATCTTGAAATTCAATTTTTAGTGCCTATGAATTTTCATTCTTAAATTTTAGTCTCTCAAAAAATAAATTATAGTTCATAGTCCTTAATTAAGTTGTTGTCTTAATTTAATCATTTTTTAGTTTTTCTTTTTTAATTGCTTCAAAATTTAAATTATTGTTTATCTAAATTAAAAGTTCACTTGGTGAAAATAAGTTTAAAATAAATATATTTAGTTTGTTGTGTTTTAGAATTTTAGGATCCAAAATTATTAATTTAACCATAAACGACGAGCGAGTATTTCTTATAAAAATAGTATTCATGTTCAAATTATTTTGTCAAAATAGGCTTTTCGTTTAAGTGAATTTCGAGTTAGACATGTTCAAGGTGTTTCTCGGGTGACTTCAAGTGGATTAATTTTACTTTCACCTTTGTCATTATCTACATAGTAATAATATTATTAGTTTTGAAATATATCCAACTTTTTGTATTATTTTGTTATTATAATATTTAGTGTTAATGCAATCTAATTTAACATAATTTATAAAAAAATCTAACAAAAAAATTCGCAATATAAATTATTCGTGAACTATAATTTAAGTTAGCTAAGTTAAATCAAATTCTGTGTGAACAAAATAAAGAGGTTGAAAGTTGTGTTTGTGTCTTAGAAGGAATGTTTTAATTTGGCATCAATGGTGGGAGGCCACTATCAAAGGCAGCTTGGGAAGTCTTCAAGACTGGAACGATAGAGAACTTTGAATCTCTAATGGCCTGAGATTTTATTGAGGTGGAATCAAGAAATTATAAAATCATCTAGAGGAATAGACCCTTAATACCTTATAAGGCTGAGAAGTCCATTAGTTGAAGTAATGGATGATGATGATGAGATTATTGGCATAAAATCCGCTTCATTTCTTACGTCAATAGAAGAGGAATAAAATATTTTGGGCGTTTTTAATAATTCAACCACTCTTTCATGCCTATTATATATTATTGAAACTCGCAACAATCACATTTTCCAACTCCTGTTAAAATCTAGAGTATTCTAATTTTGATGCACTATATTAATATAGAAGACTTTTATATTGTTAATCTATTAAATTTAAATAAACATAGACTAAAATATATGTTCTAATTAAATTCAAAATAACTATAGCAAACAAATGACAACTACTACAAATATTAGAGAGAGAAAAATAAAAGAGAATGACAAAAGGGAAGAGCAAAATAAAAAATACAAAATAAAAAAGCTATAAATCCATACAGCTTAATGTAGTTAATTAAACAAAACATACATGAGAAAATCTATATATAGTATATAATAAAACAAAATAAATTCTCTTAACTTGCTTGAAAACACGTTGAGAATAGAAAATTCGTGTTTGGGATGTGAATTAGCTTCTAAAATCATTTTTGAATTGTGAAAAATCACATCTGAAACATGAAATGAAATACGACATTTCTCAATTATTTCAAATCACTTTTCTATCTTTATTTATATGCTTTATTTTTTTAAATGCTTATTTCTTTTAATATATTATTTTCATTTGTATTTATAGATTGAATTTTAATATTTGTTTTAAAAAAATTTCAATAGGTAAAAACCATTTTGTATTATAATATAAATTATTTATCATAACTATAAATATAATTTACAAGTTAAAATATTTATCTGTAACGATTTTTAAAAATATAAATTTTTATTTTATAATTAAAATGATTTCGATATTATGAAGTAGCATAATTAAAATAGTAATAATTAATATTTTAATAAATAATGTTAAATTCATAATTATTAGGATAATTATTAAAAACCATTTTAGGATAAAATAGTAATGATCGTGATATTATAAGGTAACGTAATTCATACTCGCAAATGATTTTTTTTAATGATCTATAATAACTAGCAATACAAAATGGTGGTTATGAGTTATGCCTACGAATCTATGGGCGAGGTTAGATGAATCATCCCCATTAGAGTAGAAAATATCGTTTCAGCACTACTTAAGTTTAATTAATTGTTTTATTTTCTACCCACAAGTCATTAATGGATTAACACTCACTAGATTCGTTTAATTAATCGTTTTTATTTTCTACCCACAAGTCGTTGAGTAACACTCACTAGATTCAATAGATATTTCATGCCAATATGAATATCCAAAAATCGTTTTTGTTTTCTTTAATATATACTACACGAAATATGAATTGTCATGAATTTGAGTTAATAATGATTATCAGTTATGATCTCCGGCACAGGTAACACCTGATCCCAAGAATTCCCATATAAAATATAGAAAGAAAATTGTCGAAATCCATATTGTCATGAATTTGAGTTAATAATGATTATCAGTTATATGCATATTCAAAATTTTATCAATCAAAAGCAACCTTTGGAGATTCTAAAAGATCGACTGATTCCAAATTGGACCAATATTATAACTACTTCTTCATATAGCATCTACGATAATCGTTTTCCGTGTCATGTCATCATCTACGTCATGTAATTTGACAATTCTAAGACAAGTTTATGGTCAGATTTAGACCTTCAACTTTTGCAGTATCCATGACTAGTCACCTAGTTAATATTGCTATAATATATAGTATACTCGCTTATTTCCTTCAAATCACATGGAATGGCTGCAAAATATAGCTTTCATGATCAGTGATGTACTACAACAAATCCTTCAGAAGCCATTTTCTTAAATTATTTCTTGCATACGACATCACGTTATAGCAGTTCTTTTATGGATTCAAACTACAACTTAAGAAAGACTTTAATTTGTACCCTTATAAAATCTTTAATTTGACAAGTAATAATAATACAAAATTTCATGATAGCGGTAGAATAATGCATGTGGATATCAACACTGCCGGCTGTTCACTGTTGAGATTTTGAGAGTTTTCAAATTCAGTTGTAACTATCTATCTAGAAACAAGGCGAAGCAAAATTGACCTCTCGATAATGGGTTCAGATTGTGATTGTGATCGTTTAATAACCAGTGTTCATATATATTTATGCAAGGGAATATCGTTTTTTTTTATCTTCATGAGACAGGCTTTAACTAGTGGTGATCCATATACGGACATTATTCTTGACTTGTACTGTAAATTATTCAAAATCTACAAACCCTATTTCTTTTTCATGCCAGGGGAGTTGCAAGAAAACTAATGAACAATCACCCTTTTAAATATCTGACAATCGAGTCTTGAATTGACTCAATTATCAACGCGTTTGTAGACAATATTTAATAGATTCTCTCTCTCCCTCTCTCTCTATATATATTTGTAGTTAATGGAGTTTTTTAGTTTGTGAAAAAAATAAATTGAGTTTAATCCCTGATTTTTAAAATTAATACTTTTCATCCCTATGTTTTTTAAAATACATAAATTTAGTCTCAAAACTACTACTTTTCTTCTTCCATATATCTTGGATATTTCAAAAAACATATATTTTAAATGTCGAAAACTAAAACTAAAAATTATTTTAGAGACTAAAAATACTATTAACTGTATATTTTATCAATGATTACAATAAAATTGATTAATAAATTAATAAATAAAATATTTTGTCACTAATTATAATAAAAATGTATTAAAATATGTGGCAAAAATATATTAATAATATGTATTAAAAAAATCCTTAGCCAATATTTAAGATCATTATTATCATTCTCCATATGGACTCCATAATAAATTTAAGTGTAAATTATACTATCCATCCATGAAGTTTTGTGAAATTACATTTTTTTTCCTTTTTGTTGTAATATTTACCATAACCTTCCTTATATGAAGCACAGTGTAATGTTTAGTCAATTAAAGAGTTAATTAGTATAATGTATAAGAAAATGTAGTGTACTTATTTAAACAATTAAGGGCCGGGTTATAAATAATAAAAACAGGGGAAAATATGTAATTTCATAAAAAAAATAAGGGTAATTAATGTATTTTAAGTATTCTAAATTGTTGACTTCACACATATTACATGAAGTGGGTTCCTACGAAAATTTGCGGATGTTACTCTATACGAATCACACGTGACATGAGATAAAAAAAAAAGTGTTGACTGCAAAGGTATATATAACATTATATATATATATAATAAGTTTCATCCCTTATATATATATATATATATATATATATATATATATATGTTTCATTTCCTTGTAATTATTCTCCATATGTTCATCATAGTATATTTGATTTCCTTTTTTGTGTGTGTATCATATGATTCTCCGTATTGCCTTCAGAGTATATTCGATTTAATGCGTGTACATGTATCTGGCCATGATACTAATGATAGTATGTTTGATTCCTTTTATGTGTTAACTCCTCTTATTATTCAGTCAAGTTTTATCGTGGTATAACATTTAATTTTGATAATCTGTGTATAGAGAGTTTATTAAGTGAAATCTCTTAAACACTCAAAATTAAAAAGGTATATATATATATATATATATATATAATATTTTTATAGTGATCACAGGATCAATGATTAAATTTTAATCTTAGCTATTTATATTATAATACAGATTTATATTTCTATCATCTGATAATATTTTTTAAGTGGCCGGTCACTTTTCCACTATTTTTTTTATCAAACAAGGTAGAAACTAAGACTGATCAATAAAAGGCCAACAAGTCAAAAGCAAACTTAGAAACCAATTACACTTCCATGAAAAAAATCTCAACATCGTATTCAGTTAAAAGAAAAGTAGAAATTATATTTTCATTACGGTCTTACAAAACAATTGTTTAAATATGTTGGCACTGCCAGAATATATAGCTACAGAATTAATTGGCAAGATTTTACTATTAATACAACAACTTACAATGCACTAATATAACATTTTTGTCCAGGGATACGACCGCGATATTCCTCAAGCCTGCCAATTAATTAACCACAGAGATGGATCTTACTTCTTGTATGTTTTTATCTTATACACTCCTTCAATTCTTTCTTCTTTCTTCTCTTTTTTTTTCCCTTCAATTAATTCTTTCTTAAAAAGATAAAAGTTAGACTTTAAATTTGATATATGATTTCTATCAACACTTTGGTAACCTTGTGATTATTAACTTGACACGACATTCTTCTGACCAAATATATATTTTTTCGGTGACTGCTGATCCGTGTTTAGAATTGTGTTAAGTTTAGAATGACAATTATTCAATACTTTCCAGTTTCCAGTGCCTTTCTTAATCCTAAAATCGCTGCTGAGTGCGTCAATTTTCTTTAAAAAAAAACTATTTACCAAATATATCTCGATGGGCCAGATTGATACTTGAAAACTTATTCCAGAATTAACAATTAATTTTGCAAGTTATAACATTCCGTGGACTTTGAAATTCTGGAGCACGTATCCAAATATTGATCACACTGCATACGACATGTCTCCTAGATTCTCACTGATATTAATTATTTTAATGATTGAAAGTTTAGATGAGTGGAGCATATAACAAAAGCTCATCAGAGTAAGTCAAGTTTAATAAATATTTACATAGATACTTATAACTTATTCATCAATTAAAATCGAATTAGCATGGGTGTTTGTGAGATATAAGTTTATTGCTTACTAACCTTTTGTTTGTTTATTCTGTAAAAAATAACTCATGTTTTGTTTGCAATCACAAATAGTTGAAAATGAGTTGAATGAATAATAAAATGAGATAAGATTAATTCATAGTTTTGTATTATATTTTAATTCAAAATTTTCATTTCAATTTACTTTTATTTCATTAATTTTTATTCCACTCTAGCTACCACATAGATGATGAGCAAATTTGGGGAGAAATCATCATTATTTTACGAAAAACAAAACCCATCTTTTAGAAAAGTGAGAAACACATTATAATTTAAATATATTTTTTTTCTTTTCAATCAAATTAACTTACTTTTGACTATTTTTCTTACCTGTTTCTTTTCTCTTGCATTTTCTCCTCACAATGAAACCAACCCTATTCTCAACTGAATATCCCTTTGTTGGCTCATCCACTTAAAAGTTATGGTACAATGTATCATGGGCATCCCTGGACTGGACATGTACCCTCAGTAGACGGGGACAGCGATGCGTTCAGTACCTTCCTCGTTAGAAAGAGGCATTTGCAGAAACAAGGACTAGGAGGAGCCAGTGGGGCACGCATGAACGATGAAACATCAAAGTTATTAGTTTCCTAACTGGATTTGGGCTTCCGGAATCAAAATGGTACCAGTACTAAATTTAAGAGAAATTTATTTTGATAACTTTGAAATAATACAATAAATAATTATCTTGTTATTTATACTCTAAAGAGAGCGTAGAATCTTATTTCCAACCTACATTATAGAAGACTGTATGGTCATGAATTATACATCTTTAGAAGGATATTTTAAAAATTGTACTGTATAATTTATTTATATTTTGTTCATACTCTAAATCTTAGTATAAATTTAATTATAGTTTACGACACATCATACTCATATCTCTCATAAGAAAAAGACTAATTTAATTTATTCTTGTTTTGTATCCTAAAACAAAAACCGACGACGTAGTCCTTGTATGCTGTGGACCATTTTCATGAATGCAGCAAGCTTAACCTAGACTAGGTACATTGGTTCCTCAATCGAGACATGACTATTTCTAAAGAACATGATCCACATTAATTTGTCCATTCCCATTCTTCTTTTGTCGGTGTAACGAGGCCTCGACGAACTTTCCATGTTTCGAGTTCAGCTCTATATATTCAGCTAATCATGCATCTTTCGCTACTTGCTTATAAAATTGAAGTACAAATTTATCACTTTCCAGATTGTATACACACACAAACCCTAGGGAGAAAAAAGAAAAGAAAAAAAAATTAATTGATTGTTTTGTACATTAATTAGCTGCCAAATTATTAGTCGGAAGAGAAAAGAAAAATGGCCCACGTACCTTTGCAAACCCACTCATTTCATAAATCATAAGAAGAGAAATCAAAGTTCCAACTTGCTTAATCATATCTAATATAATAAATGATAGCTGTAATACCTAGCTAGACTCCTCACGTGAGGACGAACGTACTCATAAATATAATAGTCCAATAAAACGAATCCACTTGAACTAAAATATCTAATTATTATATATGCATGTACTAATTACTTAATCAATAAGTTAATCATTCACTAAGAGAATTTAGTTTAATTGATTGAGTAAAATATATGAGTATTATAAATCATTTAATACCGTTTGATTACTACAAATAAAAAAATCTTATAAGATTAGAACAATAGTATAAAAATCTTATAAGATTAGCACAATAGTATAAGATATGATTGCATTCACATTTGATAAATAATTTATTTAAGGATAGAATTCATATTCAATTTCTTTTATTATAAAGTTCTCTTAAAGTTAAGGAGAGTCTCATATTATAAATAAGATTATTCTGTAATTCAATAAATTAAAAGATAACTGTCCGTGGTCTTTCTTTGATCAGGACAAAAAAAAAATTCAATTACTTGCAATTTCCCTTTTTATTTCTCGTTTTTATGTGCAAGTGTTTGGTTTGGGATTATCCACTAACCCAAAGAGTGAAGAGGCAGCATAGGAGAAGGGAAGGGAACAAATCAAATAAAAGGGATGTCTTATTCTGTTCACGTGGCGCACTTTAGGGGGCTCAACATTCAACTCAATCCAGTGCCAATAATGCTGGATTTGTGCAGTACTTTTAATCAGTAGTATTACCCCACCACCACCACCAGCACAATTTCTTTTCTTTTTTTTCAGCCCAAGTTTTTTTTCTTCTTCTTTTTTTTTTTTCTGCTTGCAAAGCCTGGGTTCTCTCTTCTCTTTATTATGATATATATATATGCAACAAAATGACAAGTATATCCAATCAATGAATTATGAGATTGGGTTGTCACTGTGACACATTTAATTCTATATGTTAGGTAAACGGGCATATCTGCTGCTGCTTCTGCCATTTTTTCTCTTCCTTTCACTGTCACTTCTGCTATCCATCCATGCGCCATGCCATCTCAATATATGCTGACAAATTAATAGCATAATAATATTAGTTAATGAGAAAAAAAAAGATAGAGGAGTATATTATATGTATTTGAACATACATTTTCTGGGGAAGGTTTATTTTGCTGCATCTTTTGAATGGTGACTTGGTTGCTACTAGCTACTTAATTCCTGTGAGCTTATTTTGTCTAATTAATTTTTGAAAGCGAAAAAAGGAAGCTTGTTGGAAGGGACGTGCAGTTTAGTGTGACTTTAGTTTTAAAATAATTGCGCACATCACGGTAGGTAATACATGTAATAACAAACATAGAGTTGTTGGACTATACGTAAATTCGTATGAATAATTTTGAACCAGTACTGTGGCCAGAATATGTGAATCTTTTCCGTTCTATTTGTGTCGCGAGAGGAAGATACGGAAGAAAGAAATGGTTAGTCAAAATTAGGGTAAAGTTTAATGGTTTTCAGTTTGAGAGAAATAGAAAAACAAACGAAAATCTACTCTCTTTTTTTTTTCAAAATAATCGGTTGTTTGTAATATTTCCTTCCTTCTTTATATACACTAGCAATCAATTATGTAAAAATACATTATTATTTTGAGTGAAAAACATTAGTATTGTTAAAAAATATACTTATATATTGAGTAAGAAAATAAATAACAATCAGTAAAAAAATAAATAAATAAATAAAAAGTCGTGAAACTCATAATGTTTTTCTCCTCCTATTTATTAATTTATAGTTTCTAGTTAATTTCTAGACAGTCGAACAAGAGAGATTATCGCTCTCTTCTTTACTTCTCCTCCTTCTTCCATTTCCACATCAGCAAATACACCATGCCAGTAAAAATATTATTACTGTATAAGTCCTCAATTTGTTTAACAGATGCACATATCTATTAGCAAATACACCATCCTCAATATTATTACAGAGTGGCCTATAATCTCGCCCATGTAATTGTACAAACTACAAAGCTAAGATATATTTGGAAGAGTTCTAGAAGAACTTGTTAATTTGAATTTATCAATACTTATATAAAAAAAAATTATCTATCAATTTAATCATATAAATTGTGACTTTTATTACATAAATTTTGACTCTAGCTACCATTTAGTAACAGTTTATTCATTTTTTAAAGCATTTATAGCTTTAAAACATAAATAGTGATTGTGAAATAATTTTTAGACTTAAATATAATTTTGATTACTCTATTTTAAAATAGATATATTTAACTTTCTTATTTTTTAAAATCTATAATTTCAGTTTCTTTCTTTAAAATAGAGATATTTAATTTTTTAATTTTGCAAAAGTTACAACTGTAGTCCTTTTGTCAAATTAAAAGTGTTGACTATTAAAATATTAATATTGATGATAATTTATAGATTAAACAAATAATTTTATGTTAAGTCACTAAATTTAAACTACATCAAGTTAATTTCTTACCAATTAATGCTTTTGAATTTGATTAAAAGATTAAAATTGTAGATTTTATAAAATTAAATAACTAGATGTCTCTATTTTAAAATAAGAAAAATAAAACTACAGATTTAAAAAATAAGATGACTAAATGTCTCTATTTTAAAATAAGAGATCAAAATTACAAATTTTTAAAAAATAGGAAGACCAAATTTGTATTTAAGTCTATTTTTTTTTTTACATAATGCTATTTTTTTATTTATGGAAACATAATATGTGAATATTCTTTCTAGGTATTTCTTAAAAAAAATTTGACTAACTATTAAAATTTGTTGAAAATCTTTTTTATAATTTCAAGAATAATTAAAACATATGCTGGTTGAATTATTTTTTCCGGGTAACGTGAGAAGGTAATGGGATACTAGGTAATAAGGAGGGTGTATCTAAATTTTAAGTTAAGAAAATGAATTTCTATCGCATGTAAATAAATTTTCTTTATCCCTCTTTTTTTGGAATAAATGTTAGTTTGAAGATGAGATTATAACTTTCTTGAAAATAAAATATTTCTCATAATAATTTTTTTATTAACTCAAAATAAATGTAGGATAAATTTTTGTAGTCCTATATTTCCGAAAATAAATAAATAATTCTTGAAACAAAGTCCCCTTAATTTAAATGTGCATTTAAGTGTCTCTATAAACTTTGACGGTTATTATATTATTTTTATAATTTAATATAAAATATAATTTTTATTAATCCAATCGTTGAATTATATTTATATATTATTAAAAAAATTTGTATAAAATTTTGTTAAAATTAAACAATAACAAGAATATAATTAAATCATTTTAATTTATATAAAAAAGGTACTTAGCAAATTATTTTAAATGAATATGAAATTTTATATGAACTATGTGAAATAAACTTTAAATTTAACGTAAGTTTTTTTTAAAAATAAATTGAAATTATAAAATTATGTAATAATTGTTGTTATGTTGATGTAATTTGATCTTTTGTGTGTGTATATATATATTCGGTTTGTTTAATTCATGCTATTGCTCAAGTTAAAATGATGAGGAATCCTCGTGTCTGATTTTTCTTTCTTTCGTAAAACGAATCTATAAAAAAATCACATATACATCCTAATAATTTAAAGGAAAAAAAAAACTGATGTAGATGATCTATTAAGAGCTAAACTAAATAAAGCCTAATGACTGTTTGTTATTTTGTATGTTTTTTCCAATAATGTAGATTAATGACTAAGAATCTCGGGGGAAATCCGCTTGCAAATCTTTTAAAAACATGACTTAAAAGATAGTGTCTTTCTCATACGTCAAATTCTTCATAGCCTGATTAGTTAATATCGGGCGTTCTTATATAATAATTTTGGTAACTATTTAAGGGTTCAAGTTTAAGTATGTGCGATACATAGGTCAACAAAGATTCTTTTTATTTGATTAATATTTTTTGTGAACCCTTTCTCACCTAGTCACTTCACCCAAACAATTGTAACAATAGAAGGATTGTAGTTCATATTTCATCATTAATTTCTGTGTTTTTTTTGTTGTTCATCATATCTAAAAATTATTTGTTGTCCTTTTTGTTTGTCATTTAACTGGATTATTGATTCTAGTATTAAAGTTCTAAATAACATATTAGTAATAGATAAAAAATATAGTACTAAAAATATTTAATTAAATTAATTTTCATAAACATTTACAATTCCTATAAGAGAAATATAATTATATAAAAAACGAGAGTGGCCTATAAAAATATTTTTTCCCCGTGACTATTTAAGAAAAAGCTAAATTGTAACTTTAGTTCATTTTTAATTCTTGACCCGTGATTCCAGTTTTCTTATTTTTACGGTGTTGCTTTTCTTATCTTAAAAAATTCATAATTTTTTTAATTATATATATGTTTTATTTATTTTATTTTTGTCCGATTCAACCCTTAATCTAATATATACATTAAGGTATCATAAAAAAATTAATTAAATTGTAAAATATAAAAGAATATTATATGTCAAAATATTATAAATATATAAAAAAGAATATGTTAAATATAATATATATATAATATTTTAACTTTTAACCTATATATCTCTATAGATAAAAATAATCATGAGGTGGTATTCTAAGTTGGTTAGCGACTGAATTATTCAGTCTATAATTTTCATATATATTGACTTCAGTTGCTTTTGCGGTCGCTAAAGGTTAAAATAAATTAAAAAAAATTATAGACCAAGTGTTTGCGATGAAGTAAATCGGTCGCTAATTTCACCACAACTTCATTTTTTTATTGACCAAATTTGTTTTCTGTCGCTGTTAGCAACTGATTAATTTCAGTCGCTATATTGCATTTTTCTAATAGTTCGAGGGGAGGAAGATAAATTCTATCTTATTTTTTTTCTTCTTAAACTAACTCTTTCTTGGGATAAAAAATTTTGACATAAGGTAGACTATCGTCAAGTGGACTACTAACAATTGATTCGGTAATTTATGAGTTGCCAATTT
>NC_038246.2:51448169-51451513 GCF_000004515.6 Glycine max
GGTAGGAGTAAAGGAGGGGAAGGGGGTGATTTTAATTCATAAGGTGGTGGAGGAGAATAGTAAGGATAACCATCAGCATTGACGGAAACCACAGTGGAAGAAATGAAAGCAATGGCCAATGCCAAGGCCATTTGTGGCCAAAGACGACCCCTTATGGGGTCGCTGCCCCTTGCAGTCATGCGTAGAAGGAAAAAGCTGACCACCTCTGGCCAATGCTTCTTCTCAGATCCTCACTGATTTTGTTGGAAGAGGAGGGATGTTTCAGGGGAAGAGAGAAGAAGGGTTTGGTGTGTTAGTGATGACTGACAAAAGCTGCATGAAATACTTGGTACTTATAGTGAAAGTGAGTCGTTAGAGGGGAGCTGTCATGAGGGACCAATTCAAATTATTCAATTCCTTTCATTTTGATTTTAATGCTTTAAATTAAGCTTCCCCCAGCTGGCCTTGTGACTTTTTTTAAGTACTCTTTCTCATTTGTTTTCCTCCAAATGGCCAGGCTCCATTCCAATCTCCAACTACTGATCATTAAAATATAAATCAGCATCTTATACGTTCCATAATAGTATTGAACACTTGTTACCGTAATGTCCTATTCTTTTATCTTTCCTTCCAGGCTGCCCTGCAGAATTGCCTATCTTGACGAAAAAGTAACTCCAAAATGCTTTATTCATCTTCTCTCTTTCTCTTTTCCATTGTTTTCGAGGGAAGGGAAAGAATAGTGTATTTTGCATCCGGATCCATGAGTAGTCATGATTTTTGTTCAAGTCATCGATGGCAGGCATTGCAAGCTTTGGATCAAATCCTCTTTTGTTCAAGGGTGAAGATATTTTGACTTTTGAATACTAATTTTTTTTCATTACATCTCGAACACAAGCTTTTGGCAGCTTATGATAAAGAATAATCCAAATTTGCCTTAATATGCTACACACGTCCACGTGTTCGAGGGGTTACGATACAAATCAAATTAAGTCCAATACTATCAAATTATCATTCATTAAGAAAATGGTATATCCACAATTATACACTTTCACAAATCAAATTGCCTTAGTATAAGTTGATTCGAGTGGGGTGGAAAATAGTGGGGAGAAGGAGACAGAATGAGAAGTTGCAATGAGAAGAGTACAGCTTCGACATCTCTTTGGTTCACTCCACCTGTTAATGCTTTTTTCTTTTCTTTATCTTTCTTTGAGAATTTTCCCAGCCATGTGATTCCTCAATGATTAGATCAACATGTGATGATGTCAACACCAGCATGAAGTGCACGTTGCTGCTTTTGCAGCTAATTCGTGGCACCCAAACTTTAGAGGGAAACGAAAAAAAAGGCTAGTAACAGTAACCAGGGAAAAATAGAGATTTCCAGATTAATTTCATTTCGTGCAAGAAATAATGATTGGTATTTTTTTCGACCCCCAACTTTAGCTGGCTATGCCTTAAATCTATAGAAAACGACATTTTTGAAGCAAGTCATGGACCATTAAGTCTTTCCACTAAATGTTTCTGTTTGGGCACTTGGAAATTTCTGAACTATGAAGAAATATTTCGGTAGCATACATAGAAACTGTTCAAAAAAAAAAGAAGAAGAAGAAGGAAACGTGCACATAGAACGGAATTATTACTGCAATGTGTACTCAGGGAATTCATTGGGTTTTCTCTTAATATGTTCAATCGTGATGAATTTCAGAGGAGTTCAAAGATAACTACCTTTGCGTGATGTAACATAAGTTTATGACATGAATAATCAATAACTGTAACATGAATGAATGAAACGTGCACACTATTGTTCCCTTATAAAATTGTGTTTGGCAGTGTTGGATAATATAATATAATTGAACAGCTAAGCATTCGCTCATTAAAAATAGCCTTACAGTCCCAAAGGAGGAAATTAATCAGGTACATTTCTCTATGAAGCTCCGGACATCACTAGTTTTATTTTTATATGTTTTGAAGAGTCAAGATTCCCTGATAATCTCTGGAAATGGAACACTAATAGTACATGATTTTTACATAAGCAAAAATAAAATAAAATACTGAGATTGTAATTATATGATATGATATGATGTGCATTGTGCAGTGCTTTGAAGGGAAATGTGGTAACTTTTTTTGCATTTTAGTACATCTGGTCTATTTATTTACCGTTCTTAAGGCTAAGTCGCAGCGAATTCCAGTGTAGTTATATGTCCCATTGGTCAAGATTACCATATGATGTGTGCATTAATTAACTGGGTCCCCATGTGAACCTACGAATACTTGCAATTTCTAATATATAGCCACCCACTCACTCTCTCTCTCTCTCTCTCTTTGTTTATGTTAGTCAATGCCGTGTAGTAGAACGCCTCTGAATTAAGGTGTAAATAGAACATCAAATTCGTGAGGGTTGTTGAATTTAAGGGAAGATAAATCACTTGCATTTGATTAGAAAAATTTAAACGTTAATAGGATATTTGATTTTGTTCCATGCATAATGAGATTAAGATGTGGTAGTCATAGTGGGGTGGAAAAGTTAGAAAGAGAGAAGGATTGGACAGTTTGGAAGGGAATAATAAGATAGAGGAAACGTGAGTCCCTTTCGATGCTTATAATGTAGGAATAATAGGAGTAAATCACAGTGAAAAATCAAAGAAAGACTTTTCCTATAAGAGCAGATAATAATTGTATTAAAGTTGTTTGGAGGGCCACAGCATCAACCACTATTGGTCCTGAAATTCTCACGTTTAGGTGTGGTGCAGGTTGTTACAATTCTGCAGAATCAAGTTATCTCCATCTAACCATTAATCTCAGCACCTCATCTTCCCCTTTTTTCTTTTGTTCTTCCCCTAGGAATGAGATCAGTTATGGACTTTTCTAGTTATATTCAGAATTTCGGACTTTGCTTTTATGCTTTTGATTTTGATTAGATCAAAATGATCCGCAATACCAAATTCATTATATAACGAATGATTTTCGCAGCATTTCCTTATTTTGTCAATCTTCTACACTTCTCTCTCTTATTGTGACGATGGACTTAGAGGCAAAACGGGGAAGTTGAAATGAAATCTCTCTCTCTTTCTGTTTTGCAAAAGAGACATTGACTTAATACTAAAAAAGAGCATCAGAATACCATGACCAAATATATAAAAGACTTTAGAAACATAATAATTGGTTTTTTTTCGTCTTTCAATTATTAAGCGAGGAAATCTGGCCTAGTATAAGCATATATAATTAAACTTAGATGTAGAAAACAACACCCTCCAACTCCAAGCTAAGATGACAATATAGCCACGGGTAATACATTATGAAGGACATATATTGATGTTGACAGGTACATGTTTATAACAAATAGTTGTTGACCAAAATATTTTACAGCT